>NW_020851741.1:0-576 GCF_000972845.2 Larimichthys crocea | reverse complement strand
AATGCAGGATTCGAACTGGAGCCAGCTGCAGTGAGGACTGTAGCCTCTACACACGGGGCGGCTGCACAACCCACTATGCTACAGACAACAATAAAATTATCATTATCTGAGTCGTTTTTGTTTTGTTTGTTTTTTTCACAATAAGCAGTTTAGTATTTCAATCTCATCAGATGTTCACAAAATGGCACCAAAGTGGGTGGATTTTCACATTTGATTTCTTAAAAGTTGATTAAAGGCCTGTTGTTCTCTGTTCTTATACGACTTAATTCATAAGTTCAGTAATAACTAAAAAATCAACAGGGAGAAGCCTGTAGAAAGAGTGGGATATTTAACCTGTGATCTATATGAGCACATAGTTAGCCAAGGAGCCAGTGAAGGTGAATGAGAGTGGGGGTGATGTGCTGAGCGTGAATGCCGATTTTCTGATGAATTTGATATGTAACTTTAATGACCGGGTCGAGTCCAGACTGAGACCCAGATTGGGGACTTCTGTGGATGGGCAGATGGTGCAGCTGTCTAAGCCAAGGAGAAGATCACAAACCATAAGCATTGTTTTGTTGCTGTTTAGCTTCAGTA
>NW_020851740.1:0-518 GCF_000972845.2 Larimichthys crocea | reverse complement strand
TCATAATTATGAGATAAAATTGTCACATTTTTTTTTTTAAAAATCTGAACTTTTTGAGAAAAAAAATCAGGATTTTGAGGGGAAAAAAATCTGAATTTTAAGGAAAAAGTCAGATTTTAAAGAAAAAAATGTCAGATTTTTTTTTTTAAATCTGGATTTTTGGAAAAAATCTGAACTTTTTGAAAAAAAAATCAGGATATTGAGGGGGGGAAAAAATCTGAATTTTAAGGAAAAAGTCAAAATTTTAAGAAAAAAAATCTGAATTTGGAGGAAAAAAATCTGATTTTTGAGAAAATAAGTCAGATTTTTAAGAAAAAAATGTCTGATTTTTTAAAAAAAGATCTGTATTTTAAGAAAAAAAATCTGAATTTTGAGAAAACAAATCTGAATTTTGAGGAATAAGTCAGATTTTTAAGAAAAAATTGTCAATTTTTTGTGAAAAAAATCTGATTTTTTTGAAAAAAAAAATCAAGATTTTGAGGGGGAAAAAATGTCAGAATTTTAAGGAAAAAGTCAAA
>NW_020851739.1:0-641 GCF_000972845.2 Larimichthys crocea | reverse complement strand
CAGCGCAGAGCAGGCACACTTTGCTTCACCTCCACCCTCTGGTGTTTAGATGTTGCACCGTCACGTGAGTCATGTAACGTGACTTAGACACGCAGGGTTAGGGGTCAGGGCAGTTAGTTAGTCCCAGGCGAAGTGCATTAAAAGCAAAAACTTTGATGCTGTTTTTGAACAAAAAGCTGTAACCAAAACACAGACTAACTAAAGGCTTTGGGGGATGTTAACTTCTTTACATATTATTTATATTTTCACCAGTTGTTGTTTTTGTTGTTGAGAATTTTTATTTTTTGTATTATAGTTTCTCAACAGTACTTGTTTGTTTTAATTTGTTTAAGATTTTTTTGAAAAGATTTGATATCGATTTTTTTAATAAACCATTTTCTATTTAATTTTAAACTTTGTCCTAATTCTGTCCTGGGTTTTAACTATTTGATGATAAAAAAAAGGAAATATCACAAAAAACACTTATGGTCATGAAAATTATTTGAGATTTAGCAATTCAGTGACGCATCCACCTTATTTATTTAAAAGTATCAGTATCAGCGATACTGGCCCGTATTTACTTGGTATCGGATTGATACCAAAATATCGCACACCACTACTGTGCATGGGTCATTTCTTAAAAATAAAACACTCAGTGCATG
>NW_020851738.1:0-673 GCF_000972845.2 Larimichthys crocea | reverse complement strand
ACAGCTCCTCGAGTGTATCTAACTTGGCAGGCTGAGCTTCAGGCCTATAGGGAGCTCAACGTTGGTTTCATTCCAATAAGATCGTCGAATTAAAGATAATTTCCATAATCGACGTGGAATAGCGCGTGTTAATATTTTGACAGAACAGTCGCAGCTCGAGGCTTTTCAAACAACGCCACGGCGTCTTCAAGTTTACCCAGTTGTCATGGAAATGGATCCGTTAACATGCAAGATAAGTGGCTGTTATGAATTCATCTGTATTCATTCAAATCCATATATATTCATAATTCCATGTTAATATTATTTTTTTGCATGGAGAGGAGATGCAGCTGTGGCCAGACGGTTTCATACTGTGGTCACTCGCTGAGGCGCTCCGTGTGTGTGGACGCCTGCAGTCCGCCTCAAACTGTTTTTAATCGGTCAGGCGTGATCAAAAAATGTTTCTCCTTGAAACAGTGCTGCATGAAAATCTGTATTTTTGAGATTCATCTCGAGTGCAATCCCACTGCTGTAAATATGGACAACTGTAGACGTGTGTTTGTAATGATTATATTACTCATGAACAAAATATAAAACATCAAGCAGGTGTAACAACACGAGACGTAGCAGCCAGCTGATATCACTGACTAGTCCAGCAGCAGTCAGCCCGGCTCGGCGTCTGTCTTTCAGACTT
>NW_020851737.1:0-689 GCF_000972845.2 Larimichthys crocea | reverse complement strand
ACAACGCAGCACACCCAATGGCAGGCGTAGTTTTTTGTTCCTCACCAAACCCTCAAAGAGGATTTTCCCCATTAAATGACAGGGATTTGCAAGAACTGAATGATGCCATTAACCCTCTTCAAAATGACAACAACAATGGCAAAACATTGTTTCAGAGAACACAACAGTTTATTTTTGATAAACTTGTAAATGTGTGATCTTAGCATAACATGGTAAACTGGGTAACATTAGTCTTTAAAGTGTGGGATAGTGGGCCTCCTGTAAGGGAACTCAAAAGCAACTATGTGTGTGTGTGTGTGTGTTTACTTTTTTTTTAAAAACATCTTTGTAAAAAAACATTTGTAAGACATTTTAAATATCTTTATTTGTGAATGTGCTACATTAAAAATATATATTTTTAAACAATCTTTGTGTATGTACTGCTCTCTTTATGTGTTGTACTCCTCGAGTGTTAACATACGGGTCAGGGTGACAACATTAAATTGGAGTGAAACTATAAAAGAAAGATAAAAAGATGACTTAATATAATATAAAAGTTGTTCAGCGAGGATTGCGAGAGAAGAAAAGAAGACTTCGAGTTTTAATACGACGCGATGTTTGAAACAAGCGGTATTAAGATAATATGTAGCAGCTAGCGGTGCTGCTGAGGATGTCCTAATTGGTGGATTTTGATTACACCTATCGACCAA
>NW_020851736.1:676-759 GCF_000972845.2 Larimichthys crocea | reverse complement strand
ATAAGAGCAGTCATATGATAAAGTCATAACATTAGTCAGGAAAAAAAAAAAAAAAATGGGGAGTGTTAAAAAAAAAAAAAAAA
>NW_020851736.1:520-666 GCF_000972845.2 Larimichthys crocea | reverse complement strand
TTAGTCAGGAAAAAAAAATGGGGAGTGTTAAAAAAAATTAAATCACAGAGGAGCGTTTGCTTCCGGATCAGCGTCCCCCGCCGGTTCCCCCTGTCGGAGAACAGCGGCATCTGGGAGGGAGGAGAAAAAGAAACAAGCGAAAGAGA
>NW_020851736.1:0-510 GCF_000972845.2 Larimichthys crocea | reverse complement strand
GAGAGAGAGAGAGAGAGAGAGAGAGAGAGAGAGGGGAGGAGGCGGAGGAGGAGGAGGAGGAGAAGAAGAAAAAAAAACGACAGGAGCGCAGCGAGGAGAGAGGACGTGAGCACACTGGGAGAGAGAGAAGAGGTGAGTGATGTGGTATGTGGAGAATGTTCTCGCTTGAACACAGGGAGCAGCTCCTCGGCGGTTTGTTGAGTTAAAAAACGTGAGTAACTTTCCGTGATCTTCTGTCTGGTGGAGGTGGAGGTGGAGGTGGAGGAGGGAGATAGGGAGGGAAAGAGAGGGGGCGACGCATTGCTCTTCATCCGAGCAAGGGCCCCGATGTGTTGGGTTGCAAAAGAGGCTGCGGCTTTTGTGAGTTGATCGTCCCGGAGGCTCGGTGCTTGGTGTTTGTGTCGGTGACCGTTGACTTGAGTCCGCTCGCGGTGTCAGGGAATGCGGCCGCTGTCCGCGAGGAACGACCGTTAGGCTGTCGCGAGCGTCCAGCCGTTGAAGGTTAGCTGC
>NW_020851735.1:0-855 GCF_000972845.2 Larimichthys crocea | reverse complement strand
ACTTTCTGATGGAGACAGTTAAAACATGTTGAGGGCATCAACTCACCACCATGAAAAGAAGGTGTTAGGACAACACAGTCTTTTTCATGGACAGGAGGTTTTGACTCCTGGGTCACTATAACATGAGCAGCTTCTGAGCTGCTGCTGGAAATGAAGCCAGAGGCTGTAGTAACCTCTGAGGATGTCAGTCTCTGTGCAGTAGAAGGAGCTGGAGTTGTCTCATCCCAGTCTCTAACATATGCAAGTATAGAATACATGTAAATATTAGACTGGATTGGAAAACATTTGAAAATATTCAAATATTAATTCACATAGTTATGTTAGTCATATCTTTGATATCAGTGCTCCGTACATTTCTCTGTGTGAAACTTACAAAATAAATCTGTTTGTTTTTTTCTGCTGTTATCCAGAAGCAGTTTGGATTTTGTACTATATTTCTATTAAATACAATATTTTCATTTCCATTCCATTGTCCATAATTGTAATTATAACACTTTGACTTTTCCCTAAATGTTATCGAGTCACAGCATATTGTACAGAGTGCTGATGTCACATAATGTCGTGTATATTATTATACATTGGCCAGGTAACATCCAGAACTTACGAAGCAAGTGACTCAAAGACAGAAAAGAAGGTTTCCACATCAACACACACCTTCTTGTTGGGAAACGTCATGCTAGTCAAATATACATAAGAGAAAAGAAAAACTGGTGATATTCATCTGGTGATATTATGATGATACTGCTGTTACACTGTTATTAACAATTTACTGCACTGATAAGAGAAATACAACAATTCAAAGCACAAACAAAGACTTGTGACTTACATTATCATAGGCTTACATCCTGGTGCTGG
>NW_020851734.1:0-1161 GCF_000972845.2 Larimichthys crocea | reverse complement strand
TCCGTTAACGTTCATTTTATACTTTGTATCAGCCTCCATCCTCTCTCCATCAAAGTGTTTCATGACCCCACAAAGATTTTACATGTTGTTGTTTTTGTTGTTTTTGTTTTTTTAAGGAGAGCTACGATGACCCGCACAAACCGCTGCCCTCCCCGGTGGTCCACATCAGGGGCTTGGTGGACGGCATCATGGAGGCTGACCTGGTGGAGGCCCTGCAGGAGTTTGGAGCCATCAGGTAACACACACACACACACACACACACACACTGACTGGATGCTGTGTGTGCAACACACACACACACACACACACACACACACACAGTCAGTAGCATTAGTTAACCTTGGTGTTTCTTCTTATCTGCGGTGTCCCACAGTGTCCACATAACACACAGGCTGCTATCAGAGCTTATCAGCTTCCTGTGGTTTAATATGGGGGGTGCTGGTTGTGTGTTTGGTCCAGGCTGGACTAGAAGCTGTGCAGACCTGCAGACTCGAATGTGGATTCTTGTTCTTCTCTGTCAGCGAAAAATCTAAAGCTGGTTTAAATTAGGGCTGCCACGATTAGTCGATTAGTCACGATTATGTCGACGAACAAAATCGGCGACAACTAATTTAGTAGTCGACGCATCGTTTTTTTTTGCTTTTTTCTCGAAACTGTGGCTGCAGCTTCCACTGCCACGTCTGCCTTTCTGTCACACACACACACACAGGCAGAGCGGGTCGTCCACTAATCAGATGATCGGCGGTTCGATCCCCCGGCTCCCCAGTCTGCATGCCGAAGTGTCCTTGGGCAAGGTACTGAACCCCAAGTTGCTCCCGAAGGCTGTGCCATCGGTGTGTGAATGTGTATGAATGCTTAGATCCTTAAACTGATGAGCAGTTGGCACACTTCAGGCGCTATATAAGTACAGTCCATTTACCATTTACACCTACGCACATGCACAGTAGTGGTAATCGGCGTCAGGTGACGCAACTTCAGTGAATCCCTGTGAATTCAGGGCGATTTTTCCACAACTTCCGCGCAGTCAACTCGACGGGTCAGGGACGGCCGCATGGTGCGGGAGGATCCCCTCGTGGGACCTCTCCCCGGGTCGGCATGGAAAGACTCTGGAGCGAAGGTGGCTCACGGCTCCGTCGGCGAGGTTTACAGCGCCCGCCCACC
>NW_020851733.1:0-698 GCF_000972845.2 Larimichthys crocea | reverse complement strand
CAAACATATTGTACAATTACAATGATTGACAAAATGATTACAGTAGCAGTGGAACTTGAGATAGAGAGACACAGATGCACAGCGGCAGCAAATTAACTAACTATTCACTGTAATGGAGATATGGCAGCAACAATCCACGAGAACCTGCTGGACGAGAGAGCACAGAAACTCCGGGGAAGAAGTTTAGTTAGTAACATGCATTAATGAGAGAGGGGAGGAGGAGAGAGTTTTTGCATGTTTATTACATGTAACCGTGTAAAAGTGTTGGACGATCCGGCTCGTTTGGTGAGCAGTAACATAAGATAGGGATAAGAAATGAAATGGAAGATGACAACTGATTCAAGTTCGTCAGGAGTTAAATTTTTTCTTAACAAAAGGAGGTGAGGCAAAAGGGAACAAAGGCGTACGAGTGCTGTCTAAAAGAACGAATAAGTATACAGAGCCTATACTATTCTAGATCAGTCTAAACAAAACGAGAAATGATAACAAAAAACATCAAAAACAGCACCCCTAAACTAATAAGTCTAACATAAAATCTTCTCATGTGTAATCAGTAAATCTAACTAAACTAAACCCTGCCAAGTCCCAGAAATGTTTCTCCACCAACCTCTACAATTTTCAAACATAATTCTAAGTACAAATTACGAGGCGAGCTTACAGAACCATACACAACACAAGCCGCCCCGAACTGCAGACAC
>NW_020851732.1:0-561 GCF_000972845.2 Larimichthys crocea | reverse complement strand
TGGACTAACTAACTAACGGACTGACGGACTAACTAACTATCTAACGGACTGACTGACTGACTAACTAACTAACTAACTATCTAATGGACTGACTGACTAACTATCTAACGGACTGACTGACTAACTAACTAACAGAATGACGGACTAACTAACTAACGGACTGACGGACTAACTATCTAACGGACTGACTAACTAACTAACAGACTGACGGACTAACTAACTATCTAACGGACTGACTGACTGACTAACTAACTAACTATCTAATGGACTGACTGACTAACTATCTAACGGACTGACTGACTAACTAACTAACAGAATGACGGACTAACTAACTAACGGACTGACTGACTAACTATCTAACGGACTGACTAACTAACTAACAGACTGACGGACTAACTAACTATCTAACGGACTGACTGACTGACTAACTAACTAACTAACTGACGGACTAACTAACTATCTAATGGACTGACTGACTGACTGACTGACTGACTGACTAACTATCTAACGGACGGACTGACTGACTGACTAACTAGCTAACTAACTAACTGACGGACTAAC
>NW_020851731.1:0-516 GCF_000972845.2 Larimichthys crocea | reverse complement strand
TAATAACAATAATAATAATGAAGTGTTTATTATGTTTGTTGGGTGCAGTTTGTCTCGTGCAGACCTCTGGGATGTTGTCTCATGTTGAAAGATATGAGGTGGTCAGACCGCAGAGACTTCATATGAGAGAGAAGAGGAGTCTGCAGGACAACCAGGTGAGTCCACCTCACACACCTGTTACACCTGTGATACCTGTGACACCTGGCTTTGCATACAGAGCATAGGATCATCTTATAGGATATGATTATTGGTGGAAGAAGTTTATTTAGTGTTGTTAAGATATCAAAATGAAGGTGCTCAATCAAGTTTTGAAGTGTTAAATCTAAAACAACGCATCATATTTTATAACCTGATCTCATGCAGTATAAAGTGTAATATTTCCTGCTGATTGGTGATAATTGTTAGAGTTAATAATAATAAATAATATTTGTTGTTGTGTGACTGATCATTTCCAACAGCTTTATCCTGATACTGTTCGGTACGAGTTGACCATTGAAGGGAGGAATCACACAATCC
>NW_020851730.1:0-852 GCF_000972845.2 Larimichthys crocea | reverse complement strand
AACTTTGAGTTTGTATTTGAAACAACACCCAAATGGTGGAACACCCAAATAGTGGAATGACCTACCAACGGCTACTAGAACAGCAACATCCCTTTCGACCTTTAAAAAACTTGTAAAAACCTTTCTGTTTCGAGAATGCTTCCCTGCCTAACAAAACTAACAAAACGAACAACTACTCTGTGCTCCTTTACACCTTTCTCAGCTTATGTCCCCCTCTGTAAGTCGCTTTGGATAAAAGCGTCTGCTAAATGCAATGTAATGTAACAAGTCCTGCAATTTTCATCCCTTCAACAATTGTGAAATGTAATTTAAAATCTTCCTAGTTAATTACGGATGTCAACGCCTAACTGTTTAGCCGTTAAGCACAGAGAATATGATGTTGGTGTATTGGTTAATTTGCATACACGCTTTCATCAGCTGCTTTCAACAGACACTGCTTCTCCTGAGTTTAGTAATAGCATTAGCACTACTCTTATTAACATTAGGAATAACCACCTAGCTGCTGAGGATGGCTCACAGCAAGAGATCGTTGGAGACTGCATTCGACCACGGCCAACAGCCAGTTGGAGCGCTGAATGATACCGCTGCATTGTGTGATACCACACCGCTTCATCATAACTACTTCTCACCTCATCAGTTCTGACTGGGAGATAGACTGGGAGTCCATGGTGTTCCTCAGTCAGCCTTCGTCTGGCACAGTCATTGAATTTGTCCTGCAGTCTGTTTTCACCGCCCTCTGATTTTAATGTTTTAAATGCTCATGGTCAAATTTTGCGAAACAGACGAGCCACAAAAAGTCGTGTTGAAACGCAGGTCAGTTTCTACACGAGGTCAGAGCTGTGTGGGTCGGGG
>NW_020851729.1:379-639 GCF_000972845.2 Larimichthys crocea | reverse complement strand
GACCTCTCCCTGGCGCTGGCTGGCCTCCGCCGGGCGCATTTCTTCCGCAGCGGTGCGCCGCGACCGACTCTGGGTCGGCTTGGAAAGGCTCGGGGGCCAAGGTGGCTCACGGCCCTGGCCGCGAACTTTACAGCGCCCTCCTGCCTGGACCTCGCTGCTTCCTGGGCCCGTGGACTTAGTGCTCGCTGCGCCCTCTCCGTGACTGTCGAATTGCAACTTATTGCAACTTTCACTTCCTCCCGCAACAAAATTGCAACAAA
>NW_020851729.1:0-369 GCF_000972845.2 Larimichthys crocea | reverse complement strand
CCAAATAATCCCTCTAAACATGGCCTATTTTTCAAAATTGCATTTTCCTATTATAAAATATCCACACTTAATGATTAAGCTTGGCATTCTAATTAAAATCTACCTTATTTATGAACTATTTACAGTACTAGCTAATTCTCATCCCCAATTTTTTTGAAAACCTCATGCAACATCAGGCCCGTGAAATCCTGGTGGAACTGATATGGCCCGCACCGAAAAAAGTTTGGGGACCCCTGCCTTACACTTTTGCTCATTCCTAAAATGCCTAATCTCACCATTAAGCCCCATGCAATGAAATCAGATGCTTGATAATAACTATTCACAGTCAATTCCCTGTTTGGACCAAGTGGCAAAAAACTGCAGTTCCTC
>NW_020851728.1:0-1406 GCF_000972845.2 Larimichthys crocea | reverse complement strand
TAGTTTCACAGCGATGCACGAACACTAACTAGAAATTTAGATTAGATTAGATTAGATTAGATTAGATTAGATTAGATATACTTTATTCATCCCACCACGGGGAAGTTTACTTGTTACAGCAGCAAGAAAAGTGTAGCACACACTACAGAATTAGAAAAAAATAGAAAAGGCAAACAGACAGAAATATCTATAACCTACACAATAAACATGCAAAAACTGAGGATAAAAAGTGGCATGATATATAAAGAGTCTTGTAATGTAAAGTGACCATAGTGTAAGAAATATTGCAAAGAGTTTAAATTAGTTAGTTAGTTTCACAGCGATGCACGAACACCAACTAGAAACTTAGATTAGATTAGATTAGATTAGATTAGATTAGATTAGATTAGATTAGATTAGATTAGATATACTTTATTCATCCCACCACGGGGAAATTTACCTGTTACAGCAGCAAGAAAAGTGTAGCATACACTACAAAAAAAGTAGAAAATGCAGAAAATACACAATGAACAGACAGAAATATCTATAACCTACGCAAAAAACACAAAAAACAATCAACCTTCAAAAAGACAGGACAAGTACTGAGGATAAAAGTGGCACGACATATAAAAAGAGTATTGTAATGTAAAGAAATATTGCAAAGAAAGTGACCATGATACAAATAATAGGATTATTGCAAGAGTAGTGACCATAATATAATATAATATTAACAAAAGTAAGTGACCATGATATAAATAATAACTGCAAGGTATAAATGAAATAAAAAAGAAAAGAAAATTGAACAACATGATCAGATGGTGCACTGATGCCACCTTTGTCATATTCCTTCACAAGCTGAGACCTTTTAATGTAGTTGGGTTTTATTTCTCCATAAAAATTGAAAAATAATTGTATTTGCTTTATTCAAGTTTTTCAAGGAGATGTAAAAGGAGTAGCAGGGATAGATCAGTTTGGAAATACCTCCAGCTTTAGATAGAATGGTTCTGCCAAAAATAGTGAGGTCTCTGGTTAACCAATGGCTAAGTGATTTCTTCATGTCCAAAATACAGTTCGAAATATTGGTATCCTCTCATCTGATTAAGTTTTTAGTTATCGTTAGTCCTAGATATTTTTATGATTCAATTTTAATTGAGGCAATAGAGAAGTCAGAGCTTGTGTGAATGGGAAATAGTTCACATTTTTTAATATTAAGAGATAATCCAGATGCTTTAGAAAAGAATAAGACAATGCTGAGAGTTTTGTCTACCATTGATTTATCTTTTAGGAAGATGGACGTATCATCCGCAAATTGACTTATTTTAAACTCTTTGTTGAAAATTGTTATTCCAGACAGTCAGAGATGTGTACAAAACATAAAATCAGCATTGAGGGAAAAAAAACATTATTACTTATACTTTGAATACAAA
>NW_020851727.1:0-750 GCF_000972845.2 Larimichthys crocea | reverse complement strand
CTCAGCTTGTGAGGGGAAAGGAAGTAACATACAACCACATTTTATGGAATACAAAGGAGGTGAGAAATCTACAATGGAAACAAAGGGATGCTGATGCTGTTCGAACCAACAAATAAATATATCCAAAAGAGAACTCTCTACAAGAGCCTGTGCTATCTACAAACAACAAATTCAACATGAAAACAAAATGAAAAACAAAAAGAAGTAAAACAGCTCCTCTTAAGTCATGCTTCTAACAAAAATATCTATGTGTAATAAAAAAGAATTACCTAAGTCCCACCAGTCCCCAGGTTGCAAATGAAAATATCTCTAAAAATACAAGTTAATTCGATGATTAACATTCTCCACACAAACACAAAGCCACCACAAGCTGGCCCAACCTTTAAGCTCTTCTATCTTAAATTATTATTATTAATATCAGATTAAAGACTGGGGGTTGATGGGTTGGGGCAGGTACCACTCGCCCTCGCGGTCTCCTGGAAACGGGGCTGGCCACGCCTTGTCAGCTGGGGCCAATCAGGGCAGGGCGACCACACACCTAGATTTACAAAGAACAACAAACAAAACAATTACTATACCCACACATACAGTGTATACAGTGCAGTTATTTATTGTGATATCTCTATACTTGAATTATGTTATTGTATTTTTTTCTATTTCTATCTTGATATAAAAAATTTTTTTATTCATGAGTTATTTTCTTATCCACGTTGTGCATTGTGAGCTGGTGGAACCTGATGGAATATAATA
>NW_020851726.1:244-608 GCF_000972845.2 Larimichthys crocea | reverse complement strand
CACACATTTAGAGAACTGGCAAAAAGAAAAAACAGACTACAGCAGTTTTTACTGGGAATGTGCTTATTTTCCAATCAAGAAAAATAGATGCCATCAGAAGAATCTGACATAATATATTATGATAAAACTTTATGAGACTCCATAACTGCAAACTACTTCAGAAAGTCAACGTGACTCCCTTGACTACTTTCGAGTATGCTATGTGAGTGTCCTGTGGCACAGTTTTATACCACAGTGTCATCTTTCACACTAACAATAAGGGGTGCACAGTGCAGGAATTTTTCTTATTTTAGGAATAACTGCTTTCAAAAAAACTAATCTGAACAATTTATTAAGAGAAAGTTCCAAAAAGAATCAGCATGAA
>NW_020851726.1:0-234 GCF_000972845.2 Larimichthys crocea | reverse complement strand
AAGAAACTTTCAAAAGTAAAATCTGCAGAATCTGAGACTCAAACAAGTGAAGGGGTATAAAAGTTGGCCATTCATATCTTAAAATTGGTTAATTATTTGCATAATACACATACACGGTGCATTAAAAACACTATGGATTGTTAGTACTTACATTCAGCACTTGACATGGCAGATGTTGGATCTCTTGTTGTGACAATTGTTCCTGCAGTAGTAGTAGTAGTAGTAATAGCAGCA
>NW_020851725.1:244-699 GCF_000972845.2 Larimichthys crocea | reverse complement strand
ATACTGTTTGTGTATCCCGAGCAGTGCAGATATTTACTGTACACACAAAAACGCACATAGTATACTCAGT
Source organism: Larimichthys crocea (assembly GCF_000972845.2). Classification (NCBI taxonomy): domain Eukaryota; kingdom Metazoa; phylum Chordata; class Actinopteri; family Sciaenidae; genus Larimichthys; species Larimichthys crocea. Next base: position 629 of record NW_020851725.1, on the reverse strand, counting down.
AGTACAGATATTTACTTCAGACACACACACAGAGTATACTGAGCAGTAGACATATTTACTGCAAACACACAGACAGTATGTCTGTGGGAAAGATGTCTACTGTTCAGTATACTGTTTGTGTATCCTGAGCAGTACAGATATTTACTGCACACACACGCACACAGTATGCTCAGTAGTACAGATATTTACTACAGACACACAGACACAGTATACTGAGCAGTAGACATATTTACTGCAAACACACAGACAATGGTGCGCTGGCTGCTAGAACAGGAGATCAAGGAGCAAGATGGCGCGGACGAGTCCAGACGCCGTCGTGACTGCTCCGCGTAGTTTGTGCTCTTTGTTTGTCTTTTACTTATTTTTTCTCAACTATTTAACCCCA
>NW_020851725.1:0-234 GCF_000972845.2 Larimichthys crocea | reverse complement strand
ACAAACACACACACACACATTGTACTTAACAGTAGACATATTTACTGCAAACACACAGACAGTATGTCTGCGGTAAAGATGTCTACTGCTCAGTATACTGTTTGTGTATCCCGAGCAGTACAGATATTTGCTGTACATACACGCACACAGTATACTGAGCAGTAGACCTATTTACTGCAGATACACACACAGTATACTGAGCAGTAGACATTTACTGCAAACACACAGTCAGTA
>NW_020851724.1:0-12403 GCF_000972845.2 Larimichthys crocea | reverse complement strand
AGACACATTTACTACAAACACCCAGGACAGTATGTCTGCCAGTTAAAGCTGTCCTGATCAGTATCCTGTTTGTGATCCCGACAGTACAGTAATTTATGCACCACACACACACCAACACACATCACTAGACACATACTACGCAGACACACACAGACAGTATGTCGATAAAGATGTCTATTGCCCTCGTATAGTGTTTGTGTATCCCGAGCAGTACAGCTATTTATTGCACACACACACACACACACCACACCACACACACACCACACACACAGACAGTATGTCTGCAGTTAAGATGTCTATTGCTCAGTATAGTGTTTGTGTATCCGAGGAGTACAGATATTTATTGCACACAACACAACACACACACACACACACACACAGATAACACCACAACAGACATTATGTCTGCAGTAAAAATGTCTATGACTCAGTATACTGTTTGTGTATCCCAGAGCAGTACGATATTTTGAGTACCGAGGAGTACACTATTTATGCACAAACACACACACACACACACACACACACACACACAGTATTACTGGTACGAGACATATTTACTGCAAACACACAGGACAGTATGTCTGCAGTTGAAGATGTCTATTGCTCAGTATATGTTTGCGTATCCCCAGCAGTACATATACATACTCACACCCACAACCATGACAAATACCCCCACACACACACACACCCACACACACACCACATCACACACTATACTGAGTACTAGACATATTTACTGAAAACACACAGACAGTATGTCTGCAGTAAAGATGTCTATTGCTCAGATAGTGTTGTGTATCCGAGCAGTACAGATATTTATTCACACACACCGTGTACGAGAAGATATCTTCACCACACACACCACACACCACACACACACACACACACCACCACCACACACACAACCACATTATACTGAGACTAGACATATTTACTGCAAACACCACAGAACCGTATGTCTGCAGTAAAGATGTCTATTGCTCAGTATACTGTTTGTGTATCCCGACCAGCTACAGATATTTATTGCACACACACACACACCACCACACACACAGATACTGAGTACGAGAACATCATTACTGCAGACACCCAGACAGTATGTCTGCAGTAAAGATGTCTATTGCTCAGTATACTGTTTGCTGTATCCCCAGCAGTACAATATTTACTGCACAACCACACACACAGACCTCAACCACATTATACTGAGTTACTAGCACATTTACTGCCAAACACACAGACAGTATGTCTGCAGTAAGATGTCTATTGCTCAGTATACTGTTTGTGTATCCCGAGCAGTCAGACTATTTACACACACACACAACAGTGTCTACAGAGGAGTACAGCTATTATACTTGCACACACACACAAACACACACACACACACACACACACACCACACACACACTATACTGAGTACTAGACATCTTTACGCACAACACACAGAAGTATGTCTGCAGTAAAGATGTCTTGCTCAGTATACTGTTTGTGTATCCCGACCAGTACAGATATTTATTCACACACCACACACACACACACCACACACATTCTTGTACTTGCTGTATAGTAAGGACCGAGTAAAACAACCCACAAACTGAGAACCGGCATTTCTAACCCACATATCAACACAAATGAAGTATTTCTGAACACTGGGTGGCAGCATGAAGCTATACATTCACTCAGATTTTGAGAAAAACAAAGTTTCAGGAAAAAGTTTTCAACCATCACAGTGAGGACCGGTTTGTGTTTTCATTAACCCAAAGTATATGACGATGTTTAAGGATAATTTTATATCATATCACCTAGAATACCCCAAATATACCCCTTCTCTATATAATGGTCAACAAAGATGTCATATTTATCATCAAATATGAATTATTATGACCTTTAATTAACTGTTTACTTTTAAAATGGTCATTAGAACAGTAATTTTAACTTACTAAATTTGCCATTACAATTGTGTACAGACACCAGACTATAGTAGAGTCCCACACAACTAATTCCATCTTATTAAATAAAGGCATTAATTTGAATTTCTGAAATGTTTTAATGGAAACAATATTTCAGGATTCTGGCATGATCAAACATACACCTTCCTGGAAAGTAAAACACTTCTGTCATTTCTAACAACAGTGGAAAATTAAATAGCAGCTATAAGCCGAACGAGAATTTTACTAAAAATTATAATAAAAAAAAAAAAAAAAAAACAACAAAAAAAAAAAACATATGCTCAAACATAGAGCTTCAGACAAACTGCAGTTGCCAGTTCCAACTCATAACAGGACCAGCCAGTGTTCTTTTAACAGGAGTGGAGCTATGGAAACGACAAGAAACAAACAACAAAACAACAAAAAACGAAAACTTTCTTCTTCCTTTGTCTCTGGTAAATTTCTCCCTCTCAAAACACCCAAACACAACATAAGGCAAGATTACCTATTAATTGCTCCTCTTTAAAATTCAAGTTTTCTCTTGTTTCTAACTATTTCATTATGGACAAAATACTTGATATCCTTCCATGTTCGAGTGCGCAGGACTGGAGATTCCTTCCTGATACATAGTAGACAGTCCGTCTTTCCTGGCACCTTCTTCAGCGCAATGAATTTGGCCATCCCTCGCTGGACTGCACTCTTCTCTTGGTTGGTCCAGGGTCTCTTAACTTGGATTTTTGCATCTATAAAGTCAGAAAATAAAGTTTGAATATAAATGGACAATAAGAAATGCTAACAGACAACCACATTTTATTCAAGATATCAAATTCAGAGCATTCCCTCAAAAAGCATGGCTGACACCCCTGGATGTGTCCTAATGCCACTGCACCAGCTGTGGACACTTCCAACGTTCCCTAATGATTCCTTTGCATTAGTGCAACACCTAAAGTATCAACTCTAGCCAGGAAAAGGTCTGATGACATCCATCAAATCACCTAATCCGATATCAAACATGACAGCACCAAGGCTCTCTCCTTCTGACTTGAACTTGCACTGTGAAACAGGTATGATCTGCTGACTGAACAAAAAGTGTAATAATACAGTTACAATTAGTGATCTGATAATTAAAAAGAACTGACCAAATAGATATTGTTAAGAGCACTCATTAAGAGCACAACACATAGTGCCTCTAATGCAGCCATCCAGTCCTAGTGACTTCTGCCTTGTCAGCAAGTGGCTGTCAACTGTACAGTCTTCAGAAAATTTACCTGTTTTCCCTCTTTCAGCTGTACTGTAGCTGCAGTTTTCTTTCTCTTCTTGGCAGAAGATTTTTGTGGACAGTGATACTTTCGTCTCACCTGAAAAATGACATTAATACAGTTAAGTACTGAAGACTCAGATTTAGAACAGGTCACTTGTTTATATCACTGACTCACCTGAATCCTCATCATGTTTTTGTTTAGTTGAGGTCTTTTTTCGCCTCTTGATAGGTGGTGGAGTGTTCATCATGGGCTGCTCCTTTCCACCTGACAAGAAAATATCAATGCAGTGAAACAGTGGGCTCTCATTCAGAATCATATATTTTTCATTTTTAGTTCTAATCTGAGATTTTGTTGAATACCTTCACATTTTTACTTGTCACATCAGCAGATGTGCTGTGTGGCCTGTGGAATGAGGGGACCACAGTATACCAGTACTTTTACTCCTTTTCCTGATTATGAATAAAACCATTTCATAACAGAACTGTAACAGCATTTTTATTAACATGTTTTAATACTTTTACCCTCACCTACCACCATTGATGTTCAGTAACTCCTGCAACTACACAACATTAAAGGAACACAAAACAAAAAACACCCCACCAATCAGGTACGAAAACTCTTATGAAACTGAACCTGTACCCAACAACACTAGTGCCTCTAATGCAGCCATCCAGTCCTAGTGACTTCTAATTGTTCAGCAAGTGGCTGTCAACTGTACAGTCTTCAGAAAATTTACCTGTTTTCCCTCTTTCAGCTGCAGTTTTCTGTCCCTCTTTGGCAGAGGACTGTGTTGAAGTGATACTTTGTTCCTCTTCTTCTGAAAAATGACATTAATACAGTTAAAGTACTGAAGACTCAGATTTAGAACAGGTCACTTGTTTATATCACATGGACTCACCTGAATCCTCATCATGTTTTTGTTTAGTTGAGGTCTTTTTTCGCCTCTTGATAGGTGGTGGAGTGTTCATCATGGGCTGCTCCTTTCCACCTGACAAGAAAATATCAATGCAGTGAAACAGTGGGCTCTCATTCAGATCATATTATTTTTCATTTTTAGTTCTAATCTGAGATTTTGTGAATACCTCTGACAATTTTATTGTCACACTCAGCAGATGTGCTGTGTGGCCTGTGGAATGAGGGACCACAGTACTACAGTACTTTTACTCCTTTTCCTGATTATGAATAAAACATTTTCATAAAGAACTTGTAACAGCATTTTTATAACATGTTATTAATACTTTTACCATCACCTACCACCATTGATGTTCAGTAACTCCTGCAACTACAACAAACATTAAAGGAACAAAAAAAACACTGTAAAACACAACAAACACCCCACCAATCAGGTAGAAACTCTTATGAAATGAACCTGTACCACAACACATAGTGCCTCTAATGCAGCCATCCAGTCCTAGTGACTTCTAACTTGTCAGCAAGTGGCTGTCAACTGTACAGTCTTCAGAAAATTTACCTGTTTTCCCTCTTTCAGCTGTAGCTGTAGCTGCAGTTTTCTTTCTCTTCTTGGCAGAAGATTTTGTGGCAGTGATACTTTGTTCCTCATCACCTGAAAAATGACATTAATACAGTTAAAGTACTGAAGACTCAGATTTAGAACAGGTCACTTGTTTATATCACCTGGACTCACCTGTATCCTCATCATGTTTTTGTTTAGTTGAGGTCTTTTTTCGCCTCTTGACAGGCGGTGGAGTGTTCATCATGGGCTGCTGCTTTCCACCTGACAAGAAAATATCAATGTAGTTACAGTAGAACAGTAGGCTCTCATTCAGATCATTATCTTTAATAAAAATATTTAATTATCTTTTCTTAAATACAGTGTTATATTTACAACCTCATTGCATGTTTTTAAATGGTTGCTGCCTGAATTTTTACCTTTGTAATAAATTATTTTAAATTAAAAACAAGTGTCCCAGGTTAGACAATCTATACATTCTGAAATAAGATGATACAAGGAAGGTTAATATATGTGCCATTTTCCCCTTAAGTACAATATTGGAAAATTGTCTTGTGATTTAATAAGAGCACATTTTGGGGATTTCAAAAATATACAAAGTGTAGGTACACACGTTAGAATTGCAAAAAGTGTCCCATATTACACTAATCCACCCTACTTGTGTGGGACACAAAAGAGACTAATACAATAATGTAATGCAATGATTTAGCCAAATGTAAGTCACTGATTCTTGAGAAGTGGGGCGAAACAGGTTATGATTTTGAGAAAGTAAAACCATATGCTAAGCCAAATAAAACTAGATGTATGCATATACCATGTACTAGGCTACAGAGCTATGCTTTGATACAAATGATCAACTTTTCCATATCATAATGTGCTTTTTGCCTTGCCATCACTTACTTTTCACTTAAGACACAACTGGTAAACCTTGCAAAACAGGCATATGTTATTTAAAAAACTTTGATCTGAAATTAAGTGTGATAAAAATGTTTCTTTTGACAAAACTAGACCTTTTTTAATAATTAAAGAAAACATTTTAATCCATGTTATTGCACATGAATGATTGAATCAACAGTACACGTCACAGTACCTGTCACAGTTTTGGTATAATGATAATTAAATGAAATTGAAGTTTTGTTGAAAACATATTATCAATCCCTCATAACACCTGCAACACCTGCACTTCTCATTTTTAAATCTACTAGCACATACAACTGCTGGACATGTTTGTCCTGTTTTTTTAAGAATCAGTGCAACGTAGGCCTAGCTGTTACCCAGGCTAGAATGTCAGTTATCTGAAGCTTTTCACACAATGTCTTTTCAATGTGAATGGCTGAACACCTGTTAACAGTGCAGTTTTGTCAATGTCTAGACTTACCCCTCTCATCATCACTCCAATCAACAGGGGGCCTTTCGGGAGTCTGTTGTTGTGACTCTTCCTCATCTATGAAAAATTATGTTTTAGTAAAGTGAAAACACTAATATCTCCATGTATAGCATCTAAGAAAGATGACACTTGCACAGTGAAACAGTACTGAACAAGACTGAGAACATTTCTTGTGGTGGTAATGGACTTACCCACATCACTTTCACTCCTAGCATTATCATCATGCCTTCTTCTTGTAGCAGTCTTCTTTGGTCTCTCAACAGGTGAGCTCGGGGTGGACAGGTGCTGCAGATCCCCATCTAATAAGAGCATAAGTTGTACTGAAAAATCTTTAAGCAGCAATCACACTCATTGTTTAAGAATGTTACCTTTTCTTGCTCATTAAACATTAGAAAATACTCTGGAGACTTCTCCATGCTTCAAAAAAATACAAACTTATAAGTACCAATAAATACAAAAAAAAAAAAATCAAGATAACCTCTTACATAATTTGTTGTGTGAAAATTATCACACATATTACTTACCATCAGTAACTTCCAGTGGTCTGTCTGCACCTGATGTCTGTCCCTCTTCGCCTCTTCTCGAGCCTGTAGTTGGGGGGCGGTCGTGTCTTTCATCTATGAAAATGTTCACAGGGGAAATTAGGAGGCTTTTGACACTGCATTAAAAGTCAGAATTAACAGGTTGATAGATGCTTTGATACACCGCTTTGTTTATCCCCAAATGCAGTGTGGTTTGTTTTCATTACTAAATATACTCAAAATACCAAAAATTACTTGAAAAATAATAAGTAAAACAACATACCAAAGACTACAGAGTCCAGTGTCTTCAGGCTCTTCCCTTTTAGAGATTTTGCTCCTTGCTCCATTGCGAACAGAAGTTTTCCAATCTTGGCCACCTGAAACGTTTTGTCTGTTTGGCGATAATATTCACAGTGGACTCGCATGTCATGTCCCATAAAACGAGCTACTTGTTCCAGTTCTTGATGATCAAGGTTGAGAAGCTGGCATAAAGTAGCAACATGCTTTCTGAGTTTTGTCGACCTCAGGAGCTCTGGGTTGCTTGCTTTGCTCTCTACGGCATATTTCCTGAGACAGTCACACCCATGGATGTTTGTTGTTGTCCCGATCCTAGCAAACAGATAGGGGTTGTCATCAAGTATTCCAACATCACTCCGTTTTTTGATCAAGAAATCAAGAGAGGCTCTTGTACGCTCAAGTAGCAGAATGGGCACTTTTCGACCTCTCTTCCCACGTGTCACAATTCGTGTCAGTCTGTGGCTCATTTGTTTTTCCATGGGTGATAAAGTATCATAAATGTCTTTATTCACTGGGGCAGTATCTGCTTTTAGATAAGTCTCTAATGTTAGCCGTGAAGCTTCGCCTTCCCGATTCTTATTGAAGACAATTATTTGTGCAAGAAGGCTCTCACATAGCCTTTTGTATGCAGTGGTGCTCACAGACTTCTTCAACTCCGCCTTAGACTCATCCTCAATCTTCCTCAAATAGTTTTGCAGAGTAATAACATCCTCGGTCAAAGGCACACAGTCTTCTTTGTTCCATCGGCGTTGTTCCATTGTACTGTGAGCATTTGTTGACACATAACTGGACCAAGAGCTTTCCAGCAACTCCTTAAACTTCTTGGCTTTTTGTTCACCTAAAACATCTGATGTCCTCAAACAATGTCCAATCCAAGTTTCTGTTGCCCCTTTGAGAGAAAAGCCAATTTTAACTGCAGTGGATGGCTTTGCATATTCAGTGGTGCTTGTGCTGTAATTTGACACTCTTCTAACTGCTTTTATTGTCAAATTAAATTTTGTTGGATCACACAGATCTTTCAGACCTTTGACACTCTTGTCAATTTCCTTTGCAGCCATCACAAACCGTCCCAGTTCTCTCATCTTTCGGGCAATGTATCTGTGTTGAGATTGTTCACGGCCCTTTCTTGCAAATAATGTATCTCCATATTTGCATATCATCGTGTCACTTCTGATCTGAGAGGTTACCTTATCTTGCAACATGGTGTGAATGAGATTTTGAATTCCATCTGAGGACTTCATGATTGGAATGAGTTGTGACGAAGTTTTTTGGATTCTTCCTCTTTTGCCTCTCTTTGTGTCCACTTTTCTAGCTCTACATGTTTTCTCATGTCGCCAGAGTTCAGTCCTCTTGAACATGGCGTAACAGTGTTGGCAGGGTAGATAGTCACTCACAGGTGTTTTCTCAGATGGACGTTTCCACGTCACAATCTCCCCATTTCCTTCTTCCAAGACCTTAAGATTATGTTGCCAATTGCCCTTATTTCGAAGGGTTTCCAGCAGCACCTTCCTTTCTTTGGAACCAACTGGAAAACTAAAGGCGTGGGCAACATCAGCTTCATCCTTGTGTTTTCTTTGTAAATGTCTTGCAATCTTCAGATTTGACTTTCCACAATATACACAGTATTGAGGTTTGTTCCGAGTCCTTTTACCCTTCTTTTGGCTTGTGTTAACCGTAACTTTTTGTCTCTTGTCACCACCTTGCTGCTTCTTTCCACCTTTCTTTCCTCCTTTCCTCTTTTCAAATGGATGTGGTGACGTATTTTTGGTACTTAGATCCAAAGCTTCTAGTTGCTCATGTTCACCAGATGATTGGTGACAGTGATCTTTCTCTGGGATTGTGTGCCTGGATGACTTCTTCTCCTTCTCTGAAAATTCCTCAGAGTCACTGCTCGATGGTGTTGATGAGGGCTGATATTCTTCACCAGATCCACTGTTGCTGAATAAGTCATCTTCATCTTCATCATCTGCATCTGATGAGTATGAGTGTTTTTTGTCAGATCCATAGTGGAAGGATAACAACTTTTCAGACGACTCTGACTCTGAAATTCCAGCTTTCAGATGGGGACTCTCATGGTCTGAGGTTGATGAGTCAGGTGCAACAAACACAGACTGACAACACTCTTCTACAAGGAGCCCATCATGGTTATGTGTTGAGGTAGGCTGGTCATTGATGGATCCACTGATGGTACTTGAGTCCATCTCAAAAGGCAAATCCATCTTGGAGAACAGATGGACAGAAAAAGAAGGGAAAAAACATGTTATTCACTCACATAAATTAATACAAATGACCCACAGGCCTGCGGAAATATTGAAACAGTAAAAACTAACACAAAATTTTACATTATCATGTGGCAATACTGTTGAGTCATTTTTGTAAGATCATCATGTTAATTACTGCTACGTCATCAACACCTCATAAGTACCCAGCCCAGTGTGTGTCATAGTCTAAAGGCAGCCGCTGCCTGTCACTCATACAAGCATGTTAGCAACATTGCAACCAGGATAGGACAGAGCAGGATGATCGCAGAGCTGGTTGACCACAGTATAGGAGTGATTTGATAATCTCTTCTGATGTGAACATAAACCAGGAGATCAATTTAATCAGTTTACTGTGACTGACTACTGATTAGCTGCAATATTTTATTTTACAGTAACCATAATACTGTCATTAAATAAAATAAAATGGTAAAGAATGTTACCTTTTCTTGCTCACTAAACATTAGAAAATACTCTGGAGACTTCTCCATGCTTCAAAAAATCACCAATTCTAGTACCATATACATTAAAAATCGTCTCTTACATAATTGTTTTAGTGTCTCAGCAATTTTCCAGTGGCAAATTAAAACTGCAAGTTGAGCTTTTGGCCTCATTTTTCTGAGTTGATTTACAACTTTTCAATTTTGTGTGAGCTTATGCCCTAATGTGGAATTTTCTGTGTAATGTTGACCCATATTACTTACCTCATTCCTTCCAGTGGTCTGTCTGCCCCTGATGTCTGTCCCTCTTCGCCTCTTCCAGCCGTGGTTTGGGGGCGGTCGTGCTTTCATCTATGAATGTTCACAGGGGGAATTAGGGACTTTTGACACGGCATAAAGTCAGAATTAACAGTTGATAGATGCTTTGATACACGCTTTGATGGCTGCTTATAGTACTTCATAGTATAATAGTTTATGATCATATTTATTTACACATGGTATGGAGTAGATGGCAGGTCTAGGTATCAGTGGAAATATAGTACAGTTTTAAGTAATAGTTATAGTAATAGTTATCATTAAGTAGTATAATGATAGGACACTACAATTTAAGCAATGTGGAATGAAGTTGGAATCAAATGTGAAATGCAAAGCAGCATGGAATTTTCTGAATTCTTTAATTGGTGGGTTATCCCCACAAATCTAAAAGTTTTTCACAGTGCACCAGGAGAGCATTTTTTTCTGTTAACAGTTTATGCAGGCATCACCAAATTAAATGTAAGAGCTTTAATATCTTTTTAAGACCAAAACACATTTGTGAGAGAACAAAAAGCAAGAAATCCCAGAGCAATGTTGAACAGCACATCAACCTCAGAAAGGCAAAGTGATATGTTGTTTACGTTTACATCTCACTTCATACACAGCTGTTATCATGTGTGCTCCCCTGATCTCTTAACTGTTGTACAAATGTCCACAAAGTACATACATTGAAATAATATAATGAATAATAATATCTGCATTCTTAAGAAACCCAAAATATAATGTCATCCCTTTAGTGGGGTGGAAAATGACCTGTGTGCTGCCAGCACTTTCCGCCATGCTTTCAGACTTCATGCCTACGTTACAAGCTACACATTACAGCTACAGCTACACACAAGGCCTTCATCTCAAGTCACTCGTAAGACTTGGATGAGCCTGTTATTAAATATCCCGATAGTCTACCGCGATAATGACATTAACAACATAAACAGGAATTTTATCACGCAAAATTTCACTAAGATTTACTGTAATACAGGTAACCATCAAAACCAACAATCGACTCATAATCATCCATATAATCTTTTTTTTTCCTACATACCTATACTGAACCCTCGGGAATACATGCAATTTGGATTTAAATCTTTCTAATTACATTTACATTGTCTCTGAATGTCTGTGTTTCTGCACGTCCATAACAGTTAATAAAGCATAAACCTAAAATAAATAATAAAACTAAAACAGCATCAGCAAAAGTGAAATATAGCCTGTAGCATTTATATATAGCATGTAGCATTTATATATAGCATGTAGCATTTATCATTAATGAGAGCAGGCGAAGATAAAAATAACATTTCTTACCTGAGCAATGGCTCGCCTCACATTTCTGGGGGTCGATTCTGTTAAAATCCATCCATGCCTCTGTATCAAGTAAACACGAAGCCAAACTCTCTGCCCAGCGAACTCTTCACCTTGCGCACAGAGCGCTCTGATTGGCTGCTGTTGATGGGTCGTTAATTAGCGGAGGCCCCCCAGTCTGCTTCTGCTTCTACAGCACCTCTCTAAAACTCTGTTAACCCTTTCAGTATTCTGCCTTTCTGAAGAAGTTTGACCCTAAAACATTAATATATTTTCACACAGTTCAAACAACTAGATAAAGTCAACTGAATTAAAACAGAGTACATCCTTAAAATTTATAAATATAAATATGAATATAAATATTTATATAAATATAAATATAATCTTTTAATTTTTTTCCACATTCAGTCTTGATCATAAACTAATCAAGCTTAGTTAATAAAGAATGAAAAAAATTACTTTTTTTTTTTTCCTCAGCTAGCTATTAATGTAACTACTTAAATTAATTCAGTTCATATGGCAAAACTATCAGTTACATTTGTGGTTATGCCTCTGATCACAACACAGCAGTACAGGCTTTACTCTTTCAAGATAATTTGGGTGTAATACCAGACCAATGCATTTGGGGCGCTAGCGAGCAAAAAGTGTGTGAAAATCCAATGTGCCCTAGAGTGTCCAAAACTCATTTTGGCATCAAAAATGGGACTTCTGAGAAAACAAGAGAACAGCATCTATATAGCCTCAGGAGGCGATTTAAGTCAAAATAAAGTGAGGACCGGCCAAAATGTCCTCACTTCCCAAAAAAGACTTCACTATGTTGGTTAAAAACTTACGCTGGTCCTCAGTATGTGGCAAGTACAAGAACACACACACACACACACACACACACACAGACAGACACACAGACAGTATGTCTGCAGTAAAGATGTCTATTGCTCAGTATACTGTTTGTGTATCCCGAGCAGTACAGATATTTATTGCACACACACACAGTATACTGAGTATACGGATACTAGACATATTTACTGCAACACACAACATAGTCTGGCAGCAAAGATGTCTATTGCTCAGTATATGGTTGTGTAATCCCGAGCAGTAACAGAGATTTTATTGCACACACACAAACAAGTGACTGAATATACAGATATTTATTGCACACACACACACACACCACACACACACACACACACAACACATACTGATACTAGACATAATTACACAAACACCAGAC
>NW_020851723.1:0-1233 GCF_000972845.2 Larimichthys crocea | reverse complement strand
CTTGCAAAACAGGCATATGTTATTCAAAAAACTTTGATCTGAAATTAAGTGTGATAAAAATGTTTCTTTTGACAAAACTAGACCTTTTTTAATAATTAAAGAAAACATTTTAATCCATGTTATTGCACATGAATGATTGAATCGACAGTACACGTCACAGTACTGCACAGTCTTGTGTATCAGATTAATTAAATAAATTGAAGTTTATTGATAAGGAAACATTATTATCCTCGAATAAAACACTGCAACACCTGCACCCCTCTTCATTTAAATTCACTCGCTAGCACATCCACTGCTGGACACGTGTTGTGTCCGGTTTGTTTACAGATCATGCAATGTAGGCCCGATAGCTGTTACCCCAGGCTAGAAGTCGTTTTATCTGGAGCTTTTCAACAATGTCTTTTCAATGTGAATGGCTGAACACTGTTACAGTGCAGTTGTGTTTCAATGTCTAGACTGTACCCCCTCACATCACTCCAATCAAGGGGCCTTTCGGGAGTCCTGTGTGTTGTGACCTCTTCCTCACTATAAAAACTTATGGTTTTAGTAAAGTGAAAAAAACACTATATCTTCCATGTCATAGCATCTACGAGATGACACTTTGCACAGTGAAACATGAACTGACAGACTGAGGAACATTCTTGTGTGGTAATGGACTGACCCACTCACTTTCATCCTAGCATGATCATCATTGCCATCTTCTTGTAGCTAGTCCTTCTTTGGTCTCTCAACATGTGAGCCGGGGTGGACAGGTGCTGCAGATCCAATCTAATAAAAAGATAAGTTGTACTGCAAAATCTTTAAGCAGCAATCACATCATTTTAGATGTTACCTTTCTTGCTCATTAAACATTAGAAAATAGTCTGGAGACTTCTCCATGCTTCAAAAAAATACAAACTTATAAGTACCAATAAATACAAAAAAAATAAAAAATCAAGATAACCTCTTACATAATTTGTTGTGTGAAAATTATCACACATATTACTTACCATCAGTAACTTCCAGTGGTCTGTCTGCACCTGATGTCTGTCCCTCTTCGCCTCTTCTCAAGCCTGTGGTTTGGGGGCGGTCGTGTCTTTCATCTATGAAAATGTTCACAGGGGGGATTAGGAGACTTTTGACACTGCATTAAAAGTCAGAATTAACAGGTTGATAGATGCTTTGATACACCGCTTTGATGGCTGCTTATAGTACTTCATAGTATAATAGTTTATGATCATATTTAAATATTTT
>NW_020851722.1:0-640 GCF_000972845.2 Larimichthys crocea | reverse complement strand
TATAATGAATAAATGAAATAATAATTATACTAATTGGAAATTCTACTGGAATATTTGAAGGATATTAAGTAAACATTTACTTTCTTTGAAAAAACATGTCTACAAATTTAGGCTATTTATGCAATAGTAAAAAAATAGTGAAAAATTTAACATCCGCATTTCATATTCGGTTTCGGTTTCGGTATTCGGCCAACCATTTAATTTTTATTCAGTTTCGGACGAAAATTTTCATTTCGGTGCATCCCTAGTAAACATGTTTATTTTTGCTGTGAAGTTGGACATTTTAATATGGGAGCTTATGGAGATTGACTTGTTCTGTAGCCAGCCTCAAGTGGACGTTCGAGGAACTGCAGTTTTTTGCCACTTCCACGTTGGCTTCACTTCACAGCCATGGCCAGCCAAATGAAAGGTTTTACACTTTAAAAAAACAAAAAACAAACAGGATATATTTAGTGAGTTTGAGACAGACTAGCTGTTTCTCCCTGTTTCAGTCTTTATGCTAAGCTGTGCTAACTGGCTGTAGCTTTATACCTTTAGCTATACATAGGAGAACGATATCAACTTTTTCATCTAATTCTGCACCTGAGAGTGAATAAGCACATTTTAATAATTACACAAATGTGTAATTATTCTTCTAATA
>NW_020851721.1:0-7578 GCF_000972845.2 Larimichthys crocea | reverse complement strand
CCTCTTCATTCGCGTCCTCCTAAAAAATAAATCACAAGAGCAATTTTGATAACTTAGCCTAAGCTTTACATTATGAAAACCATTGTGACAGAAATAAACAAACAGCCATTCTACAAGGTTTGTAACCCCTGCAAATTCTTTTTTTTACTTTTGGATGGAGGAGTGCAGTCCAATGGATTGGCCAAGCACCAGTTCTAATCTACAATTCCATTGGGCTTTGTGGGCAAAAGCTTATTCTTCGTGTTTACCAGCAATAAAACGGTAGGTTCACTCCTTTTATTATTTCAACGTCTTCCCGAACTAAAACAACAGCTACATGACGTTCAAGTTGTACTTTCTTCATAGCAAAACCTCACAGCAAAAATTACGAACTCCATTCAAACTTGACACTGAGAAGCGACACCAATTAGCCAAAATAAATGTATTACATCTCTTCACATTACTGCTTTTGAAAAACTCGTCCACAACCCTTTTTAACCATATTTTTAGATGATTGTACATATACAGAACCAACTATGGACTGGAACTTACTATCAATTGCAAAATTAATTGTCACCTGTTTGTATAAAAAATCTTAATCTAATTGCTTAAAATATAAAAGTATTGAATATTATCACAACCTTTTAATCAAGTTCATTCAAGAAAGTATTGGGTACCTTAAAAACCTAGAGGTGTGTGAAGTTAGAGTGATTAAAAAACTTTTAGTACAGCAAGTATAGGAAGGGTCTTCATTATTGTCTCAATTACACAAACGCTAAAAACAAAACCCACCATTGTAGCACAGAATAACAAAGTCATGTGCCACCATGAGAGAGAATGGAAAACCACCATTTAATGCAAAACAGTGGCCTTGCTTAGATTTGTTGTGCCCCCTTTTTAACCAGTTCAGGCAGCTGTAAGCTGGAACATGCATCTACTTATGTAGATCGCGTTATTTTGCCCAAATTTCAACATTTAAGCTACAAAGCTAAAGGAGTACATGAGGTAACATTAAACTGAAATTTACAGTATACAATCAAAAAAGAGCAGGTCTCGGAACTTGTTCTTGCCACTGGCGTCGTCCAAAAAGGTGAACTGGAGTGCCAAATTTCAGTGGACATGAGGAGAATGCCATCTTCTCCTGGTGGCATCATCCACTCCCACCATAGCAATCTGAGTGTATGGAGTGAAAGGCACAGGAAAGAAAGAAGAGTAATCAGTTAACAGCTTAGATTATATTTCAGCACCAAATGCAAATAAAATTAAACGTGAATCAGAGTTTGAACTTACAACTCCAGACATGAACTCTGAGTCGCTGAGCTTCTCATTCATGGCCTGCACATCTTGGATCGTGGTCAATGGAAATACCGCTCCTTCAGGTGGTTCCAACAATGGCACGGCCACTTTCTGCTTCAGCAGTGTATTTAACATTTTGCCATGTACTCTTTGAGTGTCCTTCACTTCTTCCAGGAGAGTTACCAATTTTACAAACATGGCTCCTTCAATGTCACTGTGGCTGCTCACACTTGAGGAAGCACTAAGGCTTCGAACACTTGGGGTTGAGCTGGGGCTTTGAACACTCGGGGTCGTGCTGGGGCTTTGAACACTCGGGATCGTGCTGGGGCTTTGAACACTCGGGGTCGCGCTGGGGATTCGAACACTCCGAGGCACGCTGGAGCTTCGAACACTAGGGGTCACGCTGGGGCTTCGAACACTCGGGGTCGCGCTGTGGCTTCGAACACTCGGGGCCACACTGGAGCCACTCACTCTTGAGGAGATATGAGGCTTGTATCCAACTGCTGAATGTCTGCCCAATTCAGGGGGAGGAGAGGGTGGCACCTGGTCCTCATCACCTGACTCAGCCTCCTCCTCACTTGACAGAACCTGGGTTCTTTTGGATGGCCTACATTCACGTAAAAGATACTTTAGCAAATAATAAAAAACTTGAACACTTATTATTGTTATTTACAAGTTTCTTACACATAGCAATGTCTTGGTAAATACACTGGGACAATATTAACATTAATTATCAATTAAGCATTATTGAAGGAGTGGTCTTGTTTTGGATAGTTATGTCAGCTTGTAAACATTCGAATTTGGTGGACTCTAAAATGTGTCAGTATTGTCTGTTGGTCCAAGTACTACAGGCATACACATAGAAGTTTAAGGAAGCACAATAAAATATGAGCCTTTAATGGCCTATCACCATGTTATACTGTATATTGATATTGTTGTATACAGTATGTTGTTTACCGTGGTTCATGATGAAACTGTGCAACAACCTGCCTCGCACTAAAGATGAAAATTAGTCTTTTGGCCAATTGTGACATATTTACAGCAATTAAGAACATAACAAACAAAAAAAAAACAGTTGATTTCAGAGCACTATCCAAAATGTGAAATTATAAGTCGTGTCAGTGATGACAGACAGGAACTTTTTTTGTGATGCTGACTGAAAATAACAGGTTTAAGTACATTCACATTACCTTCTTTGTCGCTTCTTTGGTACATCATTGTCTGTTTGGAGATCAGATGTAAACTCTGCTCGTGCAAGCTTAAACCGAGCATCTCTATATGTATCTTAAAAAGACAAAACAAAAAAAAGAAGCATAGGTTAGTCCAAATCTCATGCAGCTTCATTTATCCCACACCCCAAACATATGTTTTTTACCTGCATTTCCAGTAACACGCACACTGTATGTCTTCCATGAAGCATCTGGCTGGACTTGCTGCTTAACTGCCTTAGTGATGTTAAGACTTAGGCCCGATGGCCAAAAACACTCTGTCTTGTCCTCATCAGTAAACCAACACGATGGGATTATATCCACTAGAGCCTTCCCTTCTCTTGATTCATCTCTGAACTCCACAATGCTGAAGAGGGACATGCTGCAAGGTTCATAAGATCAATCACACATCATGTAACTGTGGAAAAGCCACATACCCCTCTTGCATAGGAATCAGTATGAGTTTTTTTGTTAAGTCACTCACAGGCACACCATGAAGTTGGTCAGAGAGTTGTGTTACTGTTCTGAGATGTTGTGTTACTGTTCGATCCCCACACAAGATGAATCATAGTGGTTTAATAAAAGCATCTCCATGTCTTCATCTAAAACTGACATCACAGTTATCAATAGCTCCTGATAACACCTTTACAATATTCCTAACAACAGCAACTCTGCCCTCAACATCAAAGCAGTTGTTGGCTTGGAGCGCATGAATATATTTCCCTCATGTCTACTATTCTTCTTGTATGTAAACAAGCAGGGAATTCTCTTGGAGAGTTGGACCATAGAGGATGTGGTTGTTGAGGCTTATTCCTCATTTCCTTTCCATTCTCATAGGGGATATGTTTCTCACCTAAACGCCTTACAACTTGTTGAAGAGGATTTTGGGGCCTTCTTACCAGCCTCTTTAATGTGCCGAGATAATTTTCAAAAGGGAAACATGAAACACTGTCTAAGGCACCAAACTTTCTTGCATCATCAGCCAGATGTATAAGACTGTGGGTGTTATACACAAGGTGCTCTGGTCCATATATCCTCACAAAGTTTGTCACATAACATTTCAATAGTTTGTCTGCATAGTCACAGTATTCAGAACACAAGGCTGGGCTGAGAAGAATTCTCATTGCTACTGACAGTAGCATAAAGTTCTTATACAGCCGTGTAGGTAATCGTCCTTGAAGAACAGCAGGACCTGTATACAACAAAAATTGTCTGAATTCAGTGGCCTTCCACTGACTGTATTCCATAAGTGACCGTGGCTTTCGAGAAAAATTCCTTGGGAGATGTTCTCTAATTGATTTTAAATGGTTAGAGACAATGGTGATGGTGGTTGCAGAAATCCGACACCTTAAAGGTCCTTTGATCCACAGACTTACAAGTTTTCTACGGCCTTACAGTTTTCTAACATTCCCTAGCAAATAAATGCATGTAATCAAGTACAAAAGCTTGCCACCATCCCTATTGCCAAGCTCTTGTAGGGTGAAACACCATGATGATGCTCTTCATCTATCATATCTGCAAACTTTCATCTGTTCTAAGAGGTGCTTTCAAATCAGAAACACCACCTTATTGTCCATGCGCAATCCCATGCTCTGTACAGCGTTTACAGGAGTTGTAACCAGAAGACCCTTGGTACATTTCAAGAAGGCACGGGCATGTGCATCAGCAGATGAAAGCATCCGCGCAGAGCACATTTGTAATGCTTTCCATTGTAATGCAACCCCTCATTTGTTATAACCTTCAGGTCCTGAATGAAATCGTTTAAGTAATCCTTAACAGAATCAGGCTTTGTTGGGCCTGCATACAGACCAATGATAATAACATTAGACCTTGGAAGTTCTCTGATCTTGGCCAAAATAGGCCATAACTCCATTTTGGAGCTTCTGAAGGCGGTAATCCTCAATATTAACACGGGAGTTAGAGTGTCTGTTGAAGGATCTGACTCACATGACAGCTGTGAAATAATTGCATTTGACACTCCAAAATGATAGTAGCTACCATCTCCAATTTCTTTGACTTCACAGGTGGTTAATGTTGACAAAAGAGTCCTTGGATCTCTGGGTAAATCCAGGCCGGACTGCACTAAAATATGCAATAGTTCTGACAATGCACTGTGTGAAATATTGTGATTTGGGGCCCAATCAGCTAATTTCCTTTTAGATCCATTACAGGATTAGTCCCTTCAGTGCTACCATCCAAATTTAATTCTTCACTGCTATCACTGTAGAACATCTCAGAATCTGATTCTTGGCACTTTCTTTGCAGGGTCTGAGAATCCAACTCTCCATTAGGAATCTGGCTGTTCATTTCCGCGACACATTCCAGATTTGAAGACACTTTGTCTTTGCCACGCAAGTCTTCCAACATCTGCAGTGCTCTGCAACTTTGGCTTTATGCGTCTTCTTTTGTTCGAGAACTACCAGGTAATCCATTTTACTGTCTGTAACACCAAAGATTTTTGATACTTACACACCTGACCAATGTCTACTCACTTGTTCACTTGTCACTCACTTGGACAGATATTTGGGTTTCAAATTTGGGGTGGATGTTTAGTTAGTTTGCAAAAAGCCCAAGACTGGCACTTTATCCCAGAGACATAAGTCACAGGGGAGCTCGTCACAACAAATCAAGACTGCGGATGTATCCTGACTTGCAGGCTTCACTGTCTACACAGAGAGACATTTAGACTCTATTTGGCTCTGTTACTATACATCCAAAGGTAGCACAGAGAAAGAAGAAGCATCATACTACTTGGACAACATCCACAACAAAAGAGTAACAAAGAACCCCTCAAAACATTTCTCTTGTGTCATCAATATGTCCATGTGTTCATTTACCTTTTTGGAAACTGTTTGGGTTAGAAGCTCTGTGGGAACCTCTTGATCTCTGATTACTGGTGTGCCCACAAACAATTCAGATGCTCAGAGACCTACACAAAACATACAAACAAGCATCCTTGCATGCAATGGAAAAACCAAAAAATAAAATCACAGAAGAAAATAAAATAAGAAATTTCCTTTTACATACATGCAAATCTTCCAAGATAATGTACTCTGTTGAATATAAGTTTGATGGTCATACCAAAATCTGAATCAACTTTATTTAAATACATTGGTTAGTGGTTGATAAATGAATTGAATTCAGAGTTGAACTGAAAATTAAAATCCAAACTAAACTCAAAATTCTCTAAATTTGCTGAATGTATGCTATTACACTGTAATAGCAAAACTGTCACTATGTATTTTTCTGCCCGTTTTTTGATGCGTTCTCCTCCCGCAAGTTTTCGTAGCACATACACAAAAAAAGGTGACATGCTAAAAAGGTGGGAAAATGTCTGGAGTAAAGCAGAGGTACAGTTTCTTCAGTCGCTCTAAAAGTCCAATTCCTAACTTTAGCCACATAAAATATATATGTAGACAGGGCATGATGAGAGTTTGTTTAATACTGAATTTGCTGAGCTGTGTCAATAATATTTATGGGGCGACAGGGCCAGAGTCAGGCACACTCAAAAAAATCTAGCTTTGCTACAGTGCAGCCCTGTTAATCAAGTTCAATAAGTTTCAAATTAGACAAACGGTCAAATTCATAAATTAATATCTTAAAAATGTGATCACCAGAACCCTTTATTAAAAAAGGTATTAAACTGAACTAATTTACTGAGCACTATACACGACCACCATCTCTCTCTTCCATCTCTCTACAGACCTCATCCACTACGTTTGAATTGCAACACTTAGTACCGCCTTGCTAGCTACCTCTGCCCTCAACTCCTGAAAATGCATCTTCCTGGATTGCCAAATTTGCACAACAGCTCCATTACTTTTATTTAATTAATTTTAAAAAAGTTATTGAAGAAGAAGTGGATTGTGAAGGGTCATATTAATGGAGGCATGAAATAATACAGTAATTACAGTAAAGTCAGGTGACTTAGTGCACCGTATAGGTGTTGCTGTACAGACATCCAAGTTCCAAAAAGTCATTTCCGGGAGGGGGGGGCGTGATGAACTTGGCATACCTCGACATGTCGTTGCAATCCTTAAGTCCGCCGTGGGAAATGCTTGAATCACTGTTGCCACAGTTGCACCTTGCATGGTGTCATCATTCCTCACTTTAACAAGACAAGGATATACTTTCGTATACTCTGCTGTAAAATGAGTTTTTGAGACCAAACCAATCGGCGCGCTCTCTCTCGCAACCAGTCGCCCTGAACACGAGAACACGCTGAACAGAGTTTTCGCTTGAATGATTGCACGGGTGCTTTCATGTAGCTCATTGTATCTCAGTCTCACGCGCTCACCCCCCTCCCTCCTCTCGCCTATGCCTGCGCATGTAATGAAGTAATCCGACGCATGAGCGGCGAGGTACTATCTTTTCTTATGCTCGCACTCGCATTTTTTTTAATCTCTCTCGCGTAATCCAAAATCCGGGATGTTTTACCTAGCTCGCGGGCATCAGGGAGCCACTGTCAATATCAGGGAGACTCCCGGAACTTCCGGGAGACTTGGGATGTCTGCTTGTAACATGTTTTGCTAGCTAACCACGCTACTTAGCGTGTTTATTCCCTTCAAGGTATTGTAAAATACATTCTGCATGCATAAAACAAACTGGAAAGATCCACGAATGCTGACAAATTATTAGTCTTACCTTAGTTACGCCGAGACAGAGGAGAGGATACGAGGTCGAGGAGCAGTCTGAGCGCCAAACGGAGCGGGTTTTCAAATAGCGTATCCATCCGCAGACAACCCTCTTAACTCCTCCGTCTAATCTGTAAAATCCGAATATTTGCACCGCGCATGACAATTACGGTCAAAGTATAACTTGTCGGAATTACGTATGAGCAAATGAAATTTAACCATCACGAACTGAATTTGATGTAGGACTACTTGGTGAAGCGGAAGGTTACAGTGGGGTGAAACCGTGCCCATATGTGGGAATGTACACGTCCTTTTTTTTACCTTTTCAAAATAAATGAACACAGCTTGTTCCCTGCCATTTCTGCACTAACTTTTTGTAGCTCTCCCACTTTTATTATTTGATAGCAATAATTATACTATATTATTTTACTAGGTCTTACTAAGGTTAGAGAGGCCCAATT
>NW_020851720.1:0-1964 GCF_000972845.2 Larimichthys crocea | reverse complement strand
GAGTCTTCACAGATATTTGAACCTTGAGCTCAATCACACAGAGTTCAACTCGGAACAGTTTGAGAGGTCAAACAGACCAAAGGACGACCTCGTACATGCAGAGCAGCAGCACACAGGACATTTTCTAGTACCAACATAAGAACTAAAATCTTCAGGACAAAGGTTACAGTCACATCTCTTCTTCTCTTTTTTAGTTTTTTTCACAGGTCAAAAAGTCTAAAGACCGAAAGAAGGAGGGTTCATCTGAAGTCTGAATCACACGTTAAACTTCTGGGTAATGAAACATTTATTGACTTTCTTTCTTCAGTGACTTGAGTCAAATCATGAAAAGCTGGTTTGAAAAAGCAGAAGCACATTGGCTTATGAGAGCCTCAATCTAGCTGATGTATTTGTCGTTTTGATGAGAACAATATTCTATCTCATCAAACTCCCTCCGGCAAAACACAACAATCAGAGGATTTCCATTTCCCCGCACAATGGTGAACTATTCCTTCCTTGAAGCACAGAGCTGAATAATGAGCTCTCTGTGTCTTCTGGGGTGGTAAGAGCACCTCTGAATATCAGTGCCAAGTATTTATTGTTTAAACAATCTATCCAGTCACTTTCTAAACAACTTATCTGGATCTGGGTTCATGCGTCCCCTGATTGGGCCTGAGTGAGAACCGCACATGTGGTTCTGCGTCCTGAGTTAGATTAAGGGAGTACTGTACAAAATGCGTGTAATAAGGTGTATCACAGTGTGTGGTTCGTGGTTTTACGCGCCTCAACGGGGGCACTTACACCCACATAATTGTTAAACTCAAGAGATATTTCAATAAATCTCTTTCTACTCTATCTCTTCACACTACCTCAACGTCCATTAGCGGGAGCCCGCTATCCTTGGCTGACAGGGCCATTTTAATGGTCGTCGTACAGAGTTCACTCGTAGCAAGCACACCTCGCTCTGAATTCCAAGGTGGCGAGTTCATTGGCTAGATAAATCAACAAATGGGTAGTACTGACTGCTCCCACACGATGGGTGTGAGTGACCAAAAGGGGCTTCAATGGCGTGCTTCCGTGCAAGTGCTTGGATAGGGGAAAGGTAATGTTACGCATGAAATAGAACTCGACTCGCCTGTCAAAAAAAAAAAAAAATTCTAACAATTAATCTCGGTCCAATTGATATGGCATCCCGGTCCGGATCCGGACCCCGGTCCGCGGGTTGGGAACCGGGTCCTATAAGTTCATTTGTGATAATAGAGTCACACCACAGCAGGTAAATTGGACAACCGGCCTTTTAGTCTGTTGATTAGATGACTGATTATCGACTGATTACTCCCAATCTCCTGGTGTCATCACACACAATTAATAACCTCTAACAACATAATTAATTAATGTGTGTGAGTGGGTGGGTGATGAATCTGATATTTGTTTCATGGTGTGACACTGAACTCAACGTGATTTGTATTAAGATGAGAATGAAGGCGAATATAATTAAACTTGCGAATATCCTCCAACATCCTGCTGTCCTCTACACTGCGGACTAACCGGCAGCACAAACTGGCAGCTTCCAGTGAGTTCCACCGCTCTACACCTCACAGGAAAACCAATAATTTTAAGCTTGACGCAAAGGAAAGCACATCTGGACGCTACTTTTATATGTCTAGTTAGATTGGAGTGGTATAGGTGTTGTGTTTTGGAGTGCTGAACGAGGCAGTAAAGAAGGCAATGCAATGCCCTCACCCCCACCTAAACAGAGAAAAAAAGAGCAGCTGTGTTCCAGTTGGACATGAAGAAATATCACGATATCTGTAATGAAACATGAATAAGAACAAAATGGAGTCTGTGTTTGTGGTTTATAATATTCATACTTTGGACGTAAGCAAGTATGAAGTCACAACACTCTGAACTGTAGTGACAACTTCAATAAGTTAAACACAATGTTTAAAAATGTCTCATTGTTGACAGAACACTAGAAGTAACTG
>NW_020851719.1:0-7329 GCF_000972845.2 Larimichthys crocea | reverse complement strand
GTCGGTCCCCGCCTCTCCCTCCGCCCCGCCGCTCCTCCTCCTCGGTGAGGAATATGGGGCGCCCGGTGTCGCCTTGGCCCGGTCCGCGGCGGAGGAGCCGGCCGGTCCCGGAGAGGAGGAAGAAGGTGCGGAGCATCATCATCACGGCGGCGGGTACCGGGTGGTCCAGTGGGAGTGGAACTACGTCCAGACTCCGTACATCATCGCCATCTGGCTACTGCTGGCCAGCGTGGCCAAGATCCGTAAGTCCGCGCGCGGGGAGTGTGTGTGTGTGTGTGTGTGTGTGTGTGTGTGTGTGTGTGGTGGACCAGGACCAGAACTTGATCCAGACTGAAGTTTGATCAGAACCAGAGTTTGTCTGCAGGTTGTTTAACAGATGAATGTCAAACTAACTTTAAAACAGTCTGCAGACTGAACCAGGTCCAGTTCGAACTCATCACAGAACCGAGACCAGAACTTTAACAAAGAGAAACAAAAACATCAAAATTATTTTTAGATTCATCTCATGAACATTTAAAATATGTGGACGCCACGGAGACTCTACGTCCAGGTTTTTAGACAGTCGCGGGGACCGTACCAGGAGACTCCGTCCAGGTTTTAGGAACAGTCTGCAGGAACGAATCACGAGACTACGTTCAGGTTTTAGACAGTCTGCGGGACGATCACGGAGACTATAGTCCAGTAGTTTTAAGACAGTTGGGGATCATGGTACGCAGGTTACCCAGTCTGTGGAGCACGGATACGCCAGGTGGTTCTCGAGACCACAGATCCGTCGCAGGTGACCAGTCCGGACAGAGACATCGTCCCGGTTTAGAAGTCTGCGGGGACTGTCACGAGACTACGTCCAGGTTTTTGAGCAGTTGCGGGGACGTCACAGAGACTACGTCCAGGTTTGTAGACAGTCGGGGCGACGGTAGTCAGGTAGACGTCTGGACGTCGGAGGCCTAATCCAGGTTTAACCGGTCCCCTGCGGGGAGTGCTGGAGACTATCGTCCGGTTTTTCACACAGTCGCCCTGTGGGATTCACGGAGACTACGTCAGGGTTTCTAAGACAGTCTGCGGGGAGTCACAGAGACTACTAGGTTAGAGTCTTGATCACGGAGATACTCCATTTCAGACAGTCCTGGCGGGGCCGTCACCGAGGACTACGCGCCAGTTTTATAACAGTTGCGGGATGTTCACGGAGACTACGTCCAGGTTTCAGACGTCTGCGGGGACGTCACAAGAGAACGTCCATGGTTTTAGGACAGTCGGGGTGATTCACGGAGATCACGTCCAGGTTTTAGTACAAGTTGTGGGGATGTCACGGAGACTACGTCCAGGTTTCAGGACAGTCTGCGGGAGCTTCCATCAGAGACTACGTCCAGGTTTCTAGAGCAGTAGGTGGGGACGTCACGGCGTACGTCCAGTTTAGCACAGTCTGTGGGGATGTCACGGAGAACTACGTCCAGGTTTTAGACAGTCGGGGGGATGTCACGGAGGACTACGTTCCAGGTTTCAGACAGTCTGCGGGGACGTGACGGAGACTGCGTCCGGTTTTCAGACCTCTGCGGTCAGGACATAAAGAACAGATCTGTCTCAGGTTGTCTTGTGATGAAAGAGTTTGTTGGTTCGTTCCCGCCTCCCTCAGTCCAGTCCAAAGTGTCCTTGAGTGACATCCTGACATCCTCTGTGTCTGTGATGTCACTGTGATGTCACTGTGATGCACTTGTGATTGTCACTGTGTGGATAAAATGTTGTAAAAACATTGGTGTGTATGGGTCATCTCAAACACGGAGCAGTCTCACTGACTTCGTCTGATTTATGAAATGAATTAAATGTAACGAGCAGCAGACTGAGCAAGACAGACCAGCAGGCGACCAAGGGCCTCCTCGCCCCGTCCGTCTTTAGACATTTTATATCCTTCCGTCATGGCTGTGAGGACAAACACACACACACACACACCCACACCACACACCCACAAACACATACACAACACACGTTTGCCTGCTGGTGGTGTTACTCATGTGATGGCAGACAATAAACATTGCTTACATTGCTCTTTAATGTGATTGCTGCTGCGCGCGAGGCTCCTGTCCATTCAGTTCCCAGATCGTTCCATCATGTTGAGTGGTTAAACCATAACAAGTGACACACACACACACAACACCACACACCCACACACACAACCACACACACCCACAAGCCTGATGTTCTGTTCTGTGGGCAACCAAAGCGTCCATTAAAAACATGCAGTGGACATCCAGTAGGTAGCTCATTCACCGACTGTGTAGATTCAAGTAATAACTAATAATGATGATTACAACTCAGAATGAATGCAGTGCCAAGGTTTAAGTGTTTGAAGTGAGACAGACAGGAAATGCAGACAGGAGGACAGAACAGGAATGACTTAATCAGTTTGAAAGACAGAACGTGCTGCATCATCTTTTAATGCTTTGCTTCCCAGCACAATATCATAAAGCCAAGAAGGCAGATCTGCACAAGCATCACAAAGGTTCAAAGTCCTCATTTTTATTAAAATTTATAAAAAGGAAATGTGACTGTTCATTTTGCTGGAGCCTACATTGGCTGATAAAGTGTTTACCATATTATTATCAAGAGTAGTATTCTAATCAAACCGGGTGGAAAGGAGCTTGGCTGTGCAGATGAATTTTCCTCTGTGGGATCATGAAAAGTCTATCTTATTAAAGAGCTTACAGGCCAAGCTCTAACGTGGAAAACTACAGCAGCTAAATAGCGACAGAAAAAACACAAGCAGAAAAACAAAGAACCAACCGGTCACCATGGTGACAAGTTTACTACTTATAAAATATTTAAATTATTAAGACTAACTTATCAATGCTTATAACCAGATACCCCATACTGTTAATAAAAACACGATAACTTATACTGTTTATAACACGATAAACTTATACTGTCATAACACGCTAAACTAATATTGTTAAACATGCATAACTTTATATATTGTTTATAACACCATAAACGTATATTGTGGAACACAATAGACTATATTGTTATAACATGAGAACTTATATGTTATAACACTGATAAACTTATCGGTTAGAACATGGATAACTTATACACTGTTATAACACATAAACTATATTGTGATAACAAAACACATAACTTATACCTAGTTATAAACAACGATTAACCTATAGTTATTTTATAACACGATACCTTATACTGTTAATAAAACCACGATAACCTAATATTGTTATAAAACACGATAACTTGTATTGTTATCACACGAGTAACTTATAAATGTTATAACACGTTTAAACGCGATAACTTAATCCTGTTATACCAATGAGAACTTATATTGTATTCTACCATGATAACTTATAAACTGTCTATAACATCGATAACTTATACTGTTCTAACCAGGATAACTCCTATACTGTTTATAACAACGATACCTTATCCGTTATACACGATAAACTATATTGTTTAGAACCCGATACACTTATATTGTTTATAAAACACATAACCTATATTTGTTATAAACACGATAACTTATACTGTGTATAACATGATAAACTATAAACTGTTATAACCGATAATAAACTATATTGTTATACACGTCACTATAAACTGTTATAACACGATAACCTATATGTTATAACACGTAACTTATACTGTTTTAAAACGATAACCCTATAGTGTTTGACACGATAACTTTAATTGTTATAACACGATAAATTATACTGTTATAAACACGTTTAACCGCGATAAACTTATACTGTAGAAAACACGATAAACCTTGTGTTGTTTATAACAACAATACCTGTAAATTGTTATAACACGATAAACCTATACGTTATCACCCGATCAACTTCTCTGTTATAACCCGCTACCTGATACTGTTATGAACACGCTAACCGATTATGTTAGAGACACTATACCTAAACCTCTACTGTTATCCCACGAAACTTTCTACTGTTATACATGATAACCTATACATGTTATAACACGATAACTTCATCTGTATAACCTGTTTTATACACGATAACCTATATTGTTATAACATATGACTTATATGTTTATAACACGATAGACCTATAGTGTTATAACACGATAACTTATATTGGTTATAACACGATAACTGTATATTGTTTCGAACACGAGTAACCCATATTGTTGAGGACACGATAACTGATATGGTATAAACATGATAACTTATACTGTTATAACAACGATAACTTATACTGTTAAACACGAAACTTATATGGTTAGAACATTATACTTATACTGTTACAGGTGCATAGATTAATTGTTATAATCGCCCCGTTATAAATGTGAAATCTTTCCTACCCTTGTCGGAGTTTCCTGTTGTAAATAAGTGATGAACTGAGTAGTGTTTTTCTGTTTTGCCAGTTATCAGTTGTGGTTTCTGGCACTCCTGTGTTTGGTTTTCCTTTTGACGCCACAGAGGTTCTGCTGCGTGTTGCCAAACTCCTTTGTTCACCTAACATCCAGTTTTTGTGTTTCGTCTGGTCTTTAAGCCAAACAATCCTTTACACAAATATTCCAAACTGTAGTCCATTTGATTTCCCTCTTATAATATTTTTTTCTTGTCATTAAATTCATGTTCAGCACTAACAACATTGCCGTCTCTGACTGATGATCAGAGTCAAACTCAGGCTGAACACTTGAAATGTTTGAGCTTCATGTGGAGCAAGCAGCTAATGTTCTCAGTGGCGCCTGGCCTCGGCCGTCCGTCTGCGTGTGTGGGAGTGTCATCTGTGTGGGGTGTGTTGTGTGTTTCATATTTACGGCAGCACGTGTGGTGGTGTGTGTGTGGTGCTGGGTGGTGTGTGTGTGTGTTTTCAATGTACAGCGTAAATTCATGTCACCATGTTTTAATGTTCAAAATGTTTGAAAATTTTTTTCATTTCATCACAAACTCCGCGTTTTATACAGGAGTCATCATCAGGTTCATGTGGATGTCCAGACAGACGTTTTTATGCTGCAATTCAGGTCCGAGTCAGAAAACAGGAATTCACAGTTTGTTATGGCCACAAAGAGGCAACAGTCAAAAATTCAACTGGTAGAGAGGGAGTGAAGGAAAGAAAGGAGGCAGTGAAGGAGAGAAGGAGGCATGAAGGGAAAGAAGGACGTAGTGAAGGAAAGAAGGAGGCAGTGAGGAAAAGAAGGAGGCAGGGAAGGAAAGAATGAGGTAAGTGAGGGAAAAAGGAGGCATTGAAGGAAAGAAGGAGGCATGAAGGAAGGAGGAGGCAGTGAAGGAAAGAAGGAGGCAGTAAGTAAGAGGAGGCAGTGAGGGAAAGAAGGGGCAGTGAAGGAAAGAAGGAGGCAGTGAAGGAAAGAATGAGGTAGTAGAGGGAAAGAAGGAGGCAGGAAGGAAAGAAGGAGGCAGTGAAAGGAAAGAATTATTCAGTGAAGGAAAGAAGAGTTGAGGTTGAAAGAAGGCGAGGTAGTGATGGAAAAGAAGGAGGTAGTGAGGAAAGAAGGGAGGGCAGGGAAGTAAAGAAGAGTCAGTGAATGAAATGAGGAGGCAGTGAAGTAAGAAGGAGGCATGAGGAAAGAAGGGGCAGTGAGGAAAGTAAGGAGGCAGTGAAGGAAAGAAGGAGGCAGTGAAGGAAAGAATCGAGGTAGTTGAGGGAAAGAAGGAGGCAGTGAGGGAAAAGAAGAGGCAGTGAAAGGAAAGGAGGGAGGCAGTGGAGGGAAAGAAGGATGCAGTGAAGAAGAAGGAGCAGTGGGGAAGAAGGAGGCAGTGAGGGAAAGAAAGGAGCAGTGAGGGAAAGAAGGAGGTATTGAGGGGAAAGAAGGGCAGGAAGGAAAGGAGGAGGCAGTGAAGGAAAGAGGAGGCAGTGAAGGAAGAAGTAGGCAGTGATGGAAAGAAGGAGGAGTGGAAGGAAAGAAGGAGGCAGTGAAGGAAAGAAGGGTGCAGTTGGAAGGAAGAAAGGAGGTAGTGTGTGTGTGAAATAAGAGGTAGGAGGGAAAGAAGGAGGTAGTGAGGAAAGAAGGAGGGTAGTGAAGAAAGAAGGAGGTAGTGAGGAAAGAAGGAGCTGAAGGAAAGAAGGAGGAGTGAAGGAAAGAAGGAGGGCAGTGAAGGAAAGAAGGAGGCAGTGAGGAAAGAAGGAAGGAGGGCAGTGAGGGAAAGAAGGAGGTAGTGAGGGAAAGAAGGAAGGTAGTGAAGGAAAGGAAGGGAGGAGGCAGTGAGGGAAAGAAGGAGCAGTGGAAAGGAAAAAAAGAGGAGGCAGTGAAGGAAAGAGGGGGCAGTGAAGGAAAGAAGGAGGCAGTGAAGGGGAAAAAGAGAAGGTAGGCAGTGAAGAAAGAAGGAGGGGCAGTGAGGGAAAGAGAGGCAGTTGAGGAAGAAGGAGGCAGTGAGGGAAAAGAAGGAGGGCAGTGATGGGAAAGAAGGGAGGTAGTGAGGGAAGAAGGAGGTAGTGAGGAAAGAAGGAGGCAGTGAAGGGAAAGAAGAGCAGGAGAAGGAAAGAAGGAAGGTGTGAAAGGAAAGAAGGAGGCAGTGAAGGAAAGAAGGAGGCAGTGAGGGAAAGAAGGAGGGGCATTGGAAGGAAAGGAAGGAGGTAGTGAGGGAAAGAAGGAGGCAGTGAGGAAAGAAGGGAGGCAAGTGAGGAAAAGAAGGAGGCAGTAAGTAAAGAAGGAGGTAGTGAGTGAAAAGAAAGGAGGGCAGTGAGGGAAATAAGGAGTCAGTGAAGGGAAAGAAGGAGGCAGTGAAGGAAGAAGGAGGTAGTTAAGGAAATAAGTAGGGTAGTGAGGGAATAAGGAGGTAGTAGAGTAAAGGAAGGAGGCAGTGAAGGAAAGAAGGAGGTAGTGGAAGGAAGAAGGATGCCAGTGCGAAGTAAATAAGGAGTCAGTGAGGAATAATGAGGCCAGTGAAGGAAGAAGGGAGGTATTTAGTGAAAGAGGAGGCAGTTATGGAAAGAAGGGGCAGTGAGGGGAAAGAATGCAGCAGTGAGGAAGAAGGAGGTAGTCGAGGGAAAGAAGGTGGTACAGTGAGTTAAATAAGTATGCATGAGGGAAAGAAGGCGGTAGTTAAGGCCGCAGGAGGCGTGAGGAAGAAGGAGGCAGTGCAGAAGAAGCGGTCGTGCGGGCACGCCGCGGCGTGAGGACAAGCAGGATGCAAGTGCCGGCCATCCCGGCGGCCGTGACGGAAAGAAGGAGGCAGGGAGGGAAGAAGGAGGCAGTGAGGAAAGAAGGAGGTAGTGAGGGCAGTAAGGAGGTCGTGAAGGAAACCGTCGCAGTGGAGGGAAAGAAGGAGCAGTGAGGGAAAGAAGGAGGGCAGTGAGGGAAAGAAGGAGGTAAGTGAGGGAAAGAAGGTAGGCAGGCAGGAAAAAGGACGGC
>NW_020851718.1:0-750 GCF_000972845.2 Larimichthys crocea | reverse complement strand
TGCTGAGGGTGATGGAGGAGGAGGAGACGTCATGGATCCTCACAGACTGTGGCCTGTCTGTTAAAAAGTCCAGGACCCAGTTGCAGAGGGTAGAGCTCAGTCTGAATGTGTAGTCAGTTTCTGAACCAGAGTCTGTGGTCTGATGATGTTGAATGTGTGAAATCCAAAAAGAGCAGGCGAACATAAGAGTCCTTGTTATCTAAGTGGGTGAAGGCTGTGTGGAACACAGGAGAAATGGCATCCTCTGTGGATTTATTCTTTATATATGCATACTGGCGCGGGTCCACAGTGACGTCGATTCAGTCTTTGATGGCGATAACCAGTCTCTCAAAGCACTTCATGACTATTAGGGTGAGGGCTACCGGCCGATAGTCATTCAGGCCTGTCACTGTGGAGGTTTTGGGGATAGGGATGATCGTGACGGTCTTCAGGCAGGTACAGTAGGAGTGACTCAAAAGTTCCCGTGTTTCCTTGACGGGTCCATGGCTGGTTCTTGGCTGGTCCTTGACTGGTCCTTGACAGGTCCCTCGCAGGTACGCGACGGTAATGTATTCTCCCGCAATGACATAGTCAGTGAGGCCCTGACTGGAAATGCCCATAAGCAGCCTGGGTGGAAACCAGCTGCAATGCCTCATTTGTCCATGGGGAGGAGCAGTGATTTTAATGTTCTGCTCTCACCATAGACTGTATAAAGACACATCTGAACAGATATGCTAGGGTGAGCGTGTGAGCCGATCAGCTGAGACAGAG
>NW_020851717.1:0-2054 GCF_000972845.2 Larimichthys crocea | reverse complement strand
GCTCCGCCTCAACTCGCTGTGATTTTAACAGAGTTTTATGATGGAAGTGAAAGTAACCTGCTGAAGCCTGTAGCTGCTGTTAGCTCATGTAGCTCAGTCCCCCTGGTAGCTGCTGTTAGCGCATGTTTAGCTCGTCTGGTAGCTGCTGTTTAGCTCAGTTAGCTCGTTTGTTACTCAGTTTTTTAGCTGCTGTTAGCGCAGTCTGTAGCTGCTGTTGATTCAATGTTAGCTCAGTTTGTTAGCTGCTGTTAGCTCATGTTAGCTCAGTCTTTTAGCTGCTGGTTAGCTCAGTTAGCTCAGGCTGTTAGCTGCTGTTAGCTCATGTTACTGCTGTTAGCTCAGTCTGTTAGCTGCTGTTAGCTCATGTTAGCTCAGTCTGTTTAGCTGCTGTTAGCTCATGTTAGCTCATCTGGTAGCTCATGTTAGCATCAGTCTGTTAGGTCATGTTAGCTTCAGTCTGTTAGCTCATGTTAGCTGCCTGTTAGCTCAGTTTGATAGGGCTTGCTGTGGCTCATGGTAGCGCAGTCGGTTAGCTCTGTTGCTCAGTATGTTAGCTGCTGTAGCTCCTGTTGCGCGTCAGATCCTGTTAGCTGCTGTTAGCTCATGTTAGCTCAGTCTGTTAGCTCATGTTAGCTCATCTGTTAGCTGGCTGTAGCTCAGTTTGGTAGCTGCTGTTAGCTCATGTTAGCTCAGTCCCTGTTAGCTCATGTGTGCTCATGTTAGCTGCTGTTAGCCAGTCCTGTTAGCTGGCTGTTAGCTCATGTTAAGCTCCGTCTGTTAGCTGCGGTTAGCTCATGTTAAGATCAGTCTTTAGCTCATTTAGCTAGCAGTCTGTTAGCTCATGTCCTCAGTCTGTAGCTCATGTTAGCTGCTGTAGCTCAGTTTTGGTAGCTGCTGTTAGCTCATGTTAGATCATCTGTTAGCTGCTGTTAGCTCAGTCTGTGAGCTGCTGTTAGCTCATGTTAGCTCAGTCGGTTAGCTGCTGTTAGCTCATGTTAGTCTCAGTCTGTTAGCTTCCATGTTAGCTCAGTCTGTTAGCTGCTGTTAGCTCATTGGGTTTAGCTGCTGTTAGCTCTAGGTGAGCTCAAAGTCTGTTAGCTCATGTTTGCTCATGTTAGCGGCTGTTAGCCTCAGAGCTCAGGCCTGTTTAGCTGCTGTTAGCCATGTTACTCAGTCTGTTAGCTCGGTGGCTCATGTTAGCTGCTGTTAGCTCATCGTTAGCTGCTGTTAGCTCATTTGCTCAGTCTGGTTAGCCTCATGTTAGCTCAGTTGTTAGCTCATGTTTAGCTCTGTGATGCTCATTCTGTTACTGCTGTAGCCTCAGTTAGCTCATCTGGTTTAGCTGCTGGGAGCTCAATGTTAGCTGGCGGTTAGCTCAGTCCTGTTAAGCTGGGTTAGCCATGTAGCTGCTGTTAGCTCAGTCTGGTTTAGCCTTCATGTTAGCTGCGGTTAGCCATGGTAGCTGCTGTTAGCCTCAGTTTGTAGCCTAGTTAGCTCATGTTAGCTGCTTTGCTTCAGTTGTTAGCGCGGTTTAGCTCATGTTAGCTGCTGTTAGCTCATGTTAGCTGCTGTTAGCTCAGTCTGTTAGCTGGCAGGCCCAGGGAGTGGAGCCAGTGTCGTGCCAGAACCCGAGCTGGACGAGCGGGCAATGTAACCGGGCTCAGCAGCGTCCATGGACATAATGGCAGAGGAGAAGAGAGCTTGATGTTCAGAAGTAATGTAATCACAACAAATACTCGAGTACAGCTGAACACAGTTACACAGTGGGATTACACTCAGTTTGATGAGGTTTGATGACATCACAGTTTGATTTGCTGGGGTGCTTAACTCTGATTGGTCAAAGACACAATCACAGTAAAATGACGTGTGATCGCGGGTCGGTCCAGATTCTGGGCGTGTCTTTGGTTCAGGATGTTTTCTCTGAGGGGACGCTGCTTGTTGCTCCGCGGGCTGAGAACAGTCCTGCGAGGCGGAGCTGCTTCCTGCGATGAACACAGCCAAAGAACAGAGGAAGATTCTGTCAGATAATAACAAATTATTCTGATATTAAATCA
>NW_020851716.1:210696-237884 GCF_000972845.2 Larimichthys crocea | reverse complement strand
CTGCATTTTGCTCTCCTCCCACTCTAACGATGACATCCACGCACTCTAGTTCTGGAGAGTTCTTTTTTATCGGCACTACACACCCATTCCTTTTTTTGGCTTCGTTTTTCGGATTTTTGGCAAAACACGTTTCCGAAACTCCTTAGAAAGCCATAGCCATCACATGTCCCTGCCGAGCGCCCGCACGTTCATACCTTTTTGTGTATGTGCGACAAAACCTCTGGAGAGGAGTAGGACCAAAAAAAGGGCCGTAAGATTAATACTTAAGAAAATAAGCGTGGTGGATAAACATTAGTGTGCGCTCTTTGCACGCAATTCAATAATTACTAAGCCCGAGGAGATTAATAAAAGTGTGCTCCTTCAGGCAACACTCAACAGCAAATTTCTAAAAGGAAATTTGAGTGTGCGTGACTCTGGCCCCGTCGTCCCCATGCATTATTACTGACACTGCTCAGCAAATTCAGTACTAGAAAAGACATTTTGAGAGTGACGAGTGGGCTGTTGCTGGGGGTCTGTATTCAAAAAGCACACCTCAAACAGTCATTTTTAACATGTTTATTTAGACACAGGAGCAGCTAGCGCTTACATGCTAGCAATTTGCATTAGCATTTTAACATTAGCATGTTAACAATGATGGACTAGCAGTTAGCATTAGCATGTTAGCATTAGCATGTTATTATTAGCATGTTAACACTGATGGGCTAGCAGTTAACATTAGCATGTTAGCATTAACATGTTAACATTAGCATTTTAGCATTTACATGTTAACATTAGCATGTTAACATTAGCATGTTAACGCTGATGGGCTAGCAGTTAACATTAGCATGTTAGCATTAGCATGTTAACATTAGCATGTTAGCATTCGCATTTTAACATTAGCATGTTAGCGCTGATGGGCTAACAGTTAACATTAGCATGTTAGCATTAGCATTTTAACATTAGCATGTTAGCATTAACATGTTAGCGCTGATGGGCTCAGTTAACATTAGCATTTTAGCATTAGCATGTTAGCGCTGATGGGCTAACAGTTAACATTAGCATGTTAACATTAGCATGTTAGCGCTGATGTGCTGAGAGGCTAACAGTTAACATTAGCATGTTAACATTAGCATGTTAACATTAGCATGTTAACGCTGATGGGCTAGCAGTTAGCATTGGCATTTTAGCATTACCATGTTAGCGCTGATGCACTAGCAGTTAACATTAGCATGTTAGCATTAACATGTTAACATTAGCATTTTAGCATTCACATGTTATCATTAGCATGTTAACATTAACATGTTAACATTAGCATGTTATCGCAGATGGGCTAACAGTTAACATTAGCATGTTAACATTTGCAAGTTAGCGCTGATGTGCTAACAGTTAACATTGGCATGTTACCATTAGCATGTTAGCGCTGATGGGCTAACAGTTAACATTAGCATGTTAGCATTGGCATGTTAGCATTAGCATGTTAGCATTAGCATGTTAGCATTACCATGTTAACGCTGATGCGCTAGCATGTTATCATTACTATGTTAGCATTAACATGTTAACATTAGCATGTAGCATTAGCATTTTAACGGTGATGCGCTAGCAATTACCATTAGCATGATAACATTAACATGTTAACATTAGCATGTTAACGCTGATGCACTAGCAATTAACATTACCATGTTGGCGTTACCATGTTAACATTAGCAGTATTTTAATTCCTAGTGGCTATGGTAAATTATCATTAACATGTTAACGAGCTAGCTGCTCTGCTGTCTCTGTCTGCCATTTTAGACAGACAAGTTCAAATTAAGTGCCAAGAACTACTAAAATGGCTGCCGCTCGGCTTCTGGTGGCCCCTCCCCCCTCTCTTCCTTCAAGCAGCCTGAGGTTGCCAAGCAACCAGGACCAACTGTAATCAGGGGAGCAGTTTGAACCTGTTAGAATGTCAGTTAGAGACTGAGAGAAAATGCTGAGGACTCCTCTCGAAAAGGAAGGACTGCTGACCAAACCGTATTTCCAATCATTGAACCGGCTTAACCTGAGGCACGATGAGACCTTCCTGATCGTTTTACATATTCGTTTTGTGTCGATAAATGAAGAAATGTGCCCTCAGGAGCAAGAGAGAGAAACGTTACTTCTGCCCTCCTCCAGAAAATTGCCTGCCTTTTTTAACATGGGAGTCTATGAGGCTGAGGATGGGCGTAGTCGATCAGTTAGCCTGTATGGAGCCAAAACTATAACAGACATGGCTTCAACAGTGTTATCACTGCGACCGCCTCGAATTTTCCTACGTTTGAGGGGATAATCATGTCTGTAGCTGTGCATTTGCGGCCACAGTCGTAGTTTAAAAATTTATTTTTCGACGACTTTTTCCTCTCCCCCTCCCACTCCAGCGATGACCACTCACTCTAGCTCTGGAAAGTTCTCGCAATACACACCCATTCATTTTTTGGCTTCGTTTTTGTCGATTTTTGGCAAAACCGTTTGCCGAAACCCTTAGAAAAGACATAGCACACATGTCCCGGCCGAGCCGCACGTTTTGATACCCGTTTTGTGTATGTGCGACAAAAACTCTGGGAGAAGAGTGCGAACCGAAAAAAGGGCGTAAGAATAACTAGAAAAATTTCTAAAGAAATTTTGAGTGTGCCTGACTCTGGCCCCGTCGTCCCCATGCATTATTACTGGAACTGCTCAGCAAATTCAGTACTAGAAAAGAAATTTTGAGAGTGACGAGTGGGCTGTGCTGGGGGTCTGTATTCAAAAAGCACACCTCAAACAGTCATTTTTAAACATGTTTATTTAGACACAGGAGAAGCTAGCGCTTACGGGCTAGCAATTAACATTAGCATTTTAGCTAGCAGTTACTGTTAGCATTAGCATGTAACAATGATGGACTAGCAGTTAGCAGTAGCATGTAGCATTAGCATGTTAAACATTAGCATGTTAACATTAGCATTGTTAACAGTCGCAATTTTAACATTAGCATGCTGTAGCAGCTGAGCGGGTAACAGTTTAACATTAGCATGTTGAAGCATTAGCATGTTAGCATTAGCATGTTTTTGTTACATAGCAGTTAACCGATTGGCTAACAGTTAACATTAGGCATGTTAGCATGTGAGCATGTTAGCATTAGCATGTTTATTTTTTTTTTTACGTATTGTCTAACAGTTAGCATTGGCATGTTACACATTAGCCATGTTAAACATTGAGCAGGTTAACGATTCGCATGTTAGCATTAGCATGTTAGCGCTGATGGCTAAACATGGTTACATTAGGCATGTTAAAATTAGCATGTTTACATTCGCATTTAGCATTAGCATGGTGGCATACATGTTAACATTAGGCATGGTTAACCTTGCATGGGCCTAACAGTTACATTGGCATGTTAACTATTAGGCATGTTAACATGATGGGCTATCAGGTACCATTGGCATTTTAGCATTAGCATGGTTAGCGCGGAAGAGCATTAGGCATACATTAGCATGTTAGCATTAACATGTATACACATTAGCATTTTTAGATTACTGTTACCATTAGCATGTAAGCATTAGCATGTGAACATTAGCATAGTTACGCTGATGGGCTAAAGTTAACATTGCATGTTAACATTAGCATGTTAACATTAACATGTTAACACTGATGGCTACAGTTACCATTGGCATCATTTTAGCATCAAGTTAGCGCTGATGCACTAGCAGTGTAACATTAGCATGTTAGCATTAACATGTTAACATTAGCATTTTAGCATTAGCATGTTACCATTAGCAGTTAACATTAGCATGTTTAACATTAGCATGTTATGCGCTGATGGCTAACAGTTAACATTAGCATGTTAGCATTAGCAGTGTAGCATAGCATGTTAGCGCTGAGTGCTAACAGTTAACATTGGCATGTTACATTAGCATGTTAGCGCTGAGTGGCTAACAGTTAACATTAGCATGTTAACATTGGGCATGTTAGCTTTAGCATGTTAACATTAACATGTGGCATTACCATGTTAATCATTACATGTTGCATTAGCATGTTAACATTAGCATTTAGCATTACATTTAACGGTGATGCCTAACAATTAACATTAGCATGATAACATTAACATGTTAACATTAGCATGTAACGCTGATGGGCTAGCAGTTACATTAGCTGTTAAACATAGCATGTTAGGCATTCGCATGTTACAATTAGCATGTTAGCGCTGATGGGCGACAGTTAACATGTAGGCATGTTAGCATTGCATGTTAGCAGATTTAACATGTAGAGTACAACATTAGCTGTTACCTAGACTAGTTAACGCTAGTAACAGTTAACTTAAAGCATGTTAAGTCATTGTCATGTACATTAGCATGTAGACATAGCATGTAAGCTAGCTTAGTTGCATTAGCAGTTAACATTACATTTAACGCTGAGCACAGAATAACATTACCATGTTGGCATTACATGTTAATTTAGCATGTATTTAATTCCTAGGCGCTATGGTAATTACATTAGCATGTTAACGAGCTAGGCTCTGCTGTCTCTGTTGCCATTTTAGACAGACAGTTTCAAATTAAGTGCCAGAACTACTAAAATTGCTGCCGCTCGGCTTCTGGTGGCCCCTCCCCCCTCTTCTCCTTCACGCAGGCTGAGGTTGCCAAGCAACCAGGACCTAATCAGCAGCAGCTGATCGGCACCGTGATTGAATGTCAGTTAGAGACTGAGAGAAATGCTGAGAACTCCTCTCGAAAAGGAAGGACTTTTGGCAAAAACCGTAATCCATCATTGAACGGCTTAACCTGAGGGCACGATGAGACCTTCCGATCGTTTTACATATTCGTTTTGTGTCGATAAATGAAGAATGTGCCCTCAGGAGCAAGAGAGAGAAACGTTACTTCTGCCTTTCAGAAAATTTCGCTCCTTTTTAACATTGGAGTCTATGAGGCTGTTGGCGGGAGTAGTCGATCAATCAGCCTGTTATGGGCCAAAACTATAGGAGACAGCTTCAACAGTGTTATCACTGCGATCACCTCGAATTTTCCTACATTTGAGGGGATAATCATGTCTGTAGCTGGGCATTTGAGGCAGGGTAGTGAAATCCGTTTTATTTTTTCACTGATTTTCTCTCCCCTCTCCACTCTACGAGGACATCACGCCTCTAGGTCTGGAGAGTTCTCGCAATACACACCATCATTTTTGCGGCTTCGTTTTCTGATTTTTGGCAAAACCGTTTGCGCGAAACCTTAGAAAACTAGCCACACCCGGCCGAGCGCGTTTTGATACCCGTTTTGTGTATGTGCGACAAAACTCTGGGAGGAGATAGCGACCAAAAAAACCGAGAAAGAAAAATAAGAACTAGAAAAATTTCTAAAGAATTTTGAGTGGTGCCTGACTCTGGCCCCGTCGTCCCAACAATTATACTGACACTGCTCAGCAAATTCAGTACTAGAAAGAAATTTTGAGAGTGACGAGTGGGCTGTTGCTGGGGGTCTGTATCAAAAGCACACCTCAAACAGTCATTTTTCATGTTTATTTAGACACAGGAGCAGTAGCGCTTACGTGCTAGCAAGTACATTAGCATTTTTAGCATTAAGGCATGTTAACAATATGGACTAGCGTTACATTAGCATGTTAGGCATTAGCATGTAGTAAGATTTAGCATGTTACTGATGGGCTAGCAGTTAACATTAGCAGGTTAGCATTAACATGTTAACAGTAGGCAGTTTGAGCATTAACATGTTACACATTAAGCATGTTAGGCATTGGCATGTTACATTACATGTTACGCGATGGGCTAGCAGTTAACATTAGCAGGTTAATCATAGCATGTTAATTCGCATTGAGAGCATTAGGCATGTTATACGCTGATGGGCTAATTAGTTAACATTAGGCATGTAGACATTAGCATGTTACGCTGATGTGCTGATAGCTAACAGTTACATTGCATGTTACATTAGCATGTTAACCATTAAGCATGGTTAACAGTGATGGCTAGCAGTACCATTGGCATTTACCATTAGCAGTTAGCGCTGATGCATAGCAGTTACATAGCATGTTACATAGCATTACGCTGATGTGCTAACAGTAACATTGGCATGTTACGCATTAGCATGTACGCTGATGGGCTAACAGTTAACATTAGCATGTTAGCATGGGCAGTGTTAGCTTTAGCATGTTAACATTAACATGTTGGCATTACCATGTTATGATTACTATGTTACATTAACATGTTAACATTACATGTTACATTAGCATTAACGGTGATGCGCTAACAATTAACATTAGCATGATAACATTAACATGTTAACATTAGCATGTTAACGCTGATGGGCTAGCAGTTAACATTAGCATGTTAGCATGTAGAGAGCATTGCTGTACATAGCAGGTTAGTCTCTGAGTAACAGTTACATTAGCATGTTAGCATTACATTAGCATTAGATTTTAACATAGCATGTGAGCTCATCATGCATTAGCATGTACGATTGTAATTAGCATTCATTAGCATGTTAACGCTGATGGCTAACAGTTACATAACATGTTAGCATTGTCATGTTAGCATGCATGTACATTAGCATGTTAGCATTATAGCATGTTTAGCATTAGCAGTGCATTAGCATGTAACGCTGATGCACTAGCAATAACATTACATGTTGGATTACCATGTAATATTGCATGTATTAATTCCAGGGCTAATGGTAATTATCATAGCATGTAACGAGCTAGCTGCTTGGCTGTCTCTGTCTGCCATTTAGACAGACAAGTTCAAAATTAAGTGCCAAGAACTACTAAAATGGCTGCCTCTCGGCTTCTGGTGGCCCTCCCCCCTCTTCCTCCACGCAGGCTGAGGTTGCGAAAGCAACCAGGACCTAATACAGCAGCTGATCTGCACCTGTTAGAATGTCAGTTAGAGACTGAGAGAAAATGCTGAGAATCCTCTCGAAAAGAAGGACTGTTGGCCAAACCGTAATTCCAATCATTGACGAGGCTTAACCTGAGGCAGATGAGACCTTCCTGATCGTTTACATATCGTTTGTGTCGATAAATGAAGAAATGTGCCTCTTTAGAAATTTTTCTAGTTCATTATGATCTGCAGTGAGCTAATATCAACAGATTTAATGACAAGGCTGATCGATCTGCTTTATTATGTGGAAAGGTCCAGTGTTAGCATTGTGAAAATATTGTAGATAAACACTTGGTGGTAAGTTAATGTCATTCCATCAGTTTGAAGTGAATCTAAAGCCACAGCTAGGTTATTAGATCAAACCGTCCACGTACTGTGAGTATGTATCCACCATGTGTACTGAGCAGCAGCTTGTGTGTTCTTTTTCTCTCATAAATAATTGAGTGGTTGATATAAACGGAGACAGCTGGCTGCTGTAACCATACACCTCCATTAAGTCAGTCCACTTTGTTTCCTCTGTGTAACCACGCTCACGGTATCCATTGACCATCAGTCCAGAGACCAGGCTGAGGGTCATGGCTCAGACCAGAGAAGTTTTAGATATAACTTCATCTTAGCTGATTGCTTCAGAGCTCTTGCTACAGAAATTCAGTTTGAAGAAAATGTTTCCATCACAGTCCGTGTTGTTAGCACAGCTCTCCAGGAGGCTGAATGCTTTATTCACGTATCAAAACTGCGTTACAGCCATTTATTGTAAAACTGATCAATACAGCTCCAGCTGTCAGTGGAAAGACATTTAAGACGTTCCTACTTTTTGATCAGATGTTACATAATCATAATAAATACATGTGTACAGCTGTCCATATCCACCACAGTGGGATTACGCCAATTTCCATGCAGTGTCACTTTAAGAAACTGGACTGTTTTCTGTACACTGTTTTCATATTATTTTATAGTGATAAAGAAACATTGATGATTTCTTCAACAATAGACATTGATTCATTTTAGTTCCATTGTGCTAGAGTCAAAAGTTTTACTAAAGCAGTCATAATGCAGTCGCAGTGTCTTTAGAAACGTCCCCGTTTGGGTCAGTATTCTGATATTCAGGACAGTTGTTGTTCTTGAAATGGAAACCGAAGTGTGTCATGTGATCTGCAGTGCTGATTCTGACAGACAGGACACCACACATGAGCTTCCTGTGAATTTTATTTCAATATGAACATAGCATCATAAGTCCAAAGTTCAAAATGATTTTCATGGACGATGGGACATCCGTAGAGCTTTAGTGAACATTGAGGTATCACGTTCAACCTCAGGGACTCCCACCCCCCTTCTTACACTACAAGTAGCCTCTACTACAGGGATCAGGTTCCTCCTCGTCTCTGCTGACAGTAGGCGACAATTTGGGGGTGACCTCAGAGAGCAGCAGAGAGAGGTAGTAGTAGATTGAGGAGAGGAAAGAGGAAGTGTTGTTCTCTGTCTGCCAGCACTAACTCATCATCAACATCCACTGCTAGAGGTAAGCTGTGCGTGTGTGCCTCGCTTTAAAGCTTCATTAGGTACCAGCATGAGGAACTAATGCTGCCCTGATGTCACTCACTTGTTACTGTGTCTATTACACAAAGAAAATATCTGTTTTTTTCTACCTCACCACATGTTGATGGGTGGAGTAGAGGTCAGGTAAAGCTCTGGGTGTGGTGAGGTGAAGGCTGAGTCGCAGCAGGGCAGCAGAACGAGGAAAAATTGTGTCTTGGAGAAATGAAAGATGAGCCTTTGTTCCCGTGTGTGGGTGTGCGTGTGTGTTCATTCAAACAGTGTGTATGCGGATGTGTATGTGTGAACTCAGTTGAGCCCTGGTAGCACAATAGCTAGCTGTCCCCAGCGTGGCTGCAGCACCCACGTCCACATTCCCTCCGTGCTGAGTGTGGGTGGTGTCTCCACGCCGTCAGGAGGAAGCGTTGTCTCTGTGAAGAGGCAACAGTTGGTTTTATAGGCAGAGAGACAAAGAAGAGAGACGAGAGAGAGAAAGATGTAACCTTAGATCAAAGACTCCTCTAAAGACAGGTAGGCCTACCCTGTGTGTGTGTGTGTGTGTGTGTGTGTGTGTGTGTGTGTTCTTGTTTCTGAGAGGAGGACAGTGTGTCAGTGTGTTTTGTGCTCCATTGTTCTAGTAATGTTGCTGGAGGAGAGGGGGAAACCATCACTGTGCTCTCTAGTTCTGCCTCACCACTTTGAGTCTACAATAGATGTTTAAAGTTGTTTTAGTGTACGTCATGGAGTGTCTTAAAATAGCCCTTTTTACAACGATGATCCC
This sequence comes from Larimichthys crocea, assembly GCF_000972845.2. Taxonomy (NCBI): domain Eukaryota; kingdom Metazoa; phylum Chordata; class Actinopteri; family Sciaenidae; genus Larimichthys; species Larimichthys crocea. The sequence continues at coordinate 228,720 of NW_020851716.1, read as the reverse complement.
TGCATGAGCCAGCGTCTCTCCACTCCTGCCTTTGCTTGATCCTAACAGACACACTGCTGCTAGACGTCTTCATCAGTTCAACGTAAACACAGGTCATATTTGTCATATTTCCTGTGAGGAGAGTCTCAAACAAAATGGAATTTCTTCTGTTCTGTGTGTTAAACTTGATTTGTTGTTCACTGAGCTGTTAATGCGCAGTGAAGTGTTTTTTTAGACTCCAATGACAGAGCAGATGTGTGTGTGTGTGTGTGTGTGTGTGTGTGTGTGTGTGTGTGTGTGTGTGTGTGTGTGTGTGTGTGTGTGTGATGACATAATGGGTGGCCATGTGGTCCAGCTGTGTGGAATGTGTTGTCACCTTTTATTTTAAAAAACATTTATGCTATACATGCACACGCCTTTGAGACTTTGGCTATGCATGCTGGGATGTTTTCCTGGTTCACTTACTAGCTTCTGTGTACTGTCAAAACAGGCTGCTCTGTCTTTTTTCTGTTTCATGTCGACTGTCACATGAATCTTCATGCTCAAGTGAGAACTTCTATTTTCCAGCTCAGTGAGTTGTTGGTACTGCAGACAGTCTTTCTGTTGGTGTGTGTGTGTCAGCTACAGAGGATAATAACATGGACCATGTGCACGCTCAGATAACTGTAGTGAAGAGTCAGAGTGTTGGGCCTCAATCAGCCACTCCACTATCTGCTAGAAAGGGAGCTCTGCTAAGCCTTTAAGCTCCTTTAAACACTCAACTCTAATTAATTAGCAGAAAATAACACTACCCACTCTGTGAATGGAGCATGCCTGGATTAACCTATGATTGGAGTCTTTCTTGTTTAGTCCCATCCAATGGGCTGAGAGCGTTGTGGCTTGGGTGGCTGGGAGTATTCAAGGAGTGCTGTCATAATGTTACGTTTGTCTGCCTCATGTCAAAGTGAATCTGGACTTAAATGACTTTAACACTGTACTGTAGTGGTCTCAGTGTTGTAGCAGGTATCTATATAGTGTGTTCACAACGTGATTCATCATTATTGTGTTCTAACAGTCAGTGATTACATTATAATAATTGAGTTAGGCCACAAGGGGAGAAGTATATTCTTGCAGTAGGAGTGGTGATTGAATGCCATAACACTGTTTGATCAGTGATGGCAGTTTTGTGTAGACCATGCTTCTGTTTATATGTAGGCCATTGAGCTATTTGCTTCCCTAATGTGATTTGGGTGAGCTTGCATTAAGGTTACCTGACCTGGAGTTGAGTTGTCATGCAGCCTGTGCTGCCTGAAGTTGTAACTCTGTATTTATAGCAGGGCTTCTTAATGTCTTTCCTTGTTATTGAGACACACAGGTCACTTTGTACCTGCTGTTTTCAGGTTGGATTAAGTGGTGGCTGCTATAGAAGGACCACATCTTCAGCCTGCAGTGAAAAGGGGAGGTCTGCTTCTCCCTTACAGTTATCTTGCTGTAAGGCTTCATGTAAATAGTGTGATTTAACTTTACTTGGATCTCTTAGAAAACACGAAGATAAATGGACAAATAAGGAGTGCAGACAGAAGCTCTGGTCTTAGTATCAGGTAGTATTGGGAAAGAAGAGACCCTACGACTGTGTTTGAGGGACACCATGGGAGCAGTGCTTAGCTGGTTTACTACTCACCTCTGTGTTCTAATGCTGGATACAGCTGATGCATTGAAGCACTGGAGAGTAAGTAAAACTCTGACTCTGAAGGATTTCATTGAAGAATTATGTACCAGAGGCAACAACATTTGTCATTTCTATTAAACTGTTTTTATTTGTGTCCCTTATAACACTTCAGTGTACATTCACTTGTTTGTTTAGATGTGTACTTTTTCAGTCAAAATTGTAATTATAAAATATGAAAAAAAGTTTATCATATTGCTTCAATTCAACAACTTAACAAGCAGTTAATTAGCCCAGAGTCTCCTCTTCTGTGGTCTTAGAACTCACAGAACTGGACAGCTGTCTCAGGGTAACACCCGCTCTCACTTGTTAGTTAACCATACTGTAAGAAATGGACACTTGAGGCCAAGCAGCTGATATTTAGTTAGCTTAGTTATTATATTTCTTTACAAAAATTCACATTTTGGCTTAATTTTGAAATTATTTGAATTTGTTTACAAATGACTGAAATTATTTTGCCTCATTAAAATTTTTACAAGTGAGGAAAGTTTAAACACTAAATATGACACTTAATGATTTTAGATGTATGTTGTGTAATTTTAAATATTGTATATGTGGCTCAGAGGTAGAGCGGGTCGTCCACTAATCACAAGATCAGCGTTCGATCCCTGGCTCCTCCAGTCTGCATGTCGAAGTGTCCTTGGGCAAGATACTGAACCTCAAATTGCTCCTGAAGGCTGTGCCATCAGTGTGTGAATGTGTATGAATGGTTAGCTCCTCAAACTGATGAGCAGTTGGCACCTTGCATTGCAGCTAATGCCATCAGTGTATGAATGTGTGTGAATGGGGTGAATGAGATATGTAATGTAAAAGCGCTTTGAGTGGTCAGAAGACTAGAAAGGAGATATATAAGTACAGTCCATTTACCATATGTTTAGCTGAGTGACTCTGGAGGTTAAAATCAATCCTTTATATATTATCTTTTAATGGATTGCTCCTTGTATGTATCCTGTCAAAGGCTCTATGAGGATCAGCTAGACTCTTGCTATTGTTGCTGCAAAGATTTCTATCTCACCATCCTCTTCTTTACTGTCTCCACAGCCCCAGGAGGCCCTTGAAAACTCCCCCCACCTCTCTGAAGGATTAGTTTTAGAGGAGGGGGATTTGGATGCAGATGCCTTGGAATGGTGCGAGCGAGGCATAGGAGGAGCTGATACATCTGATGAGTATTATGACTCCCGCTCGTGGCATAGCGACACCTTGTCAGATTTGAGTCCAGATGGGGACGACTGTGTAGATGCCCTGCTAGAACTGGAGAACACCTACACTGGTCATCGAACAACAAGCAGCAGTTTTTGCACTGGGCAGAGTAAAGCCCGGCAGAGAGAGCCACTGACAGCCAAGGATGGCCACAGAGATGCCACAGAGACATACATTGGACGACCTACTTGTAGCAGGAGGAAAAGCCCAGGGAACCATGTGGACCTGAGCACGAGAAACCTGGTATCATTTGAGTTCCAACCCCATCCAAGTTCAGAGAAACTAAAACTAAACGTGCACCAAAAGCAGTCCCGTTCACAGGCTGCTTGTACTCAAGAAACTCTAGAAACTCAAGTCAAGGGAAGCACGGAGCTAAACAGTTTACATGCACAGAGCCAACACAACACAGACACCTTTAACACAAAGGTAAATAGTCCACCAGGCACTCAGGAAGTGAAGCTACATGTGCAGCCTGAAGAAAATCCTAACAGGCTGAATGAATCTGCAGATTCAGAAACATGCATGGTACATATTGATACCACAGAGGACAAGATTGTGGAGACACAAGAACAGCAAAGCACACATGGACATGACACATGGTTACAGACAGGAAGCACAGATAGAAAAGACACAGAGAACATAAGCAGAGAAAGATTAGAAGTCTGTAATATTCAAGATGTAGAAGTAGAGAATATTGAACTGCCCAGCACTTACTCTGTAGAGAAAAATACAGATTTAAATAGATGCAACAGTGACTGTAATGATAGACATTACAGACAGAGAGAAAATTTAGAACAACAGGGTATAATCAATGAAGACAGGGAGATACAGCCTATAAAAGTGCACAGTGCGGACAAAAGAGAGTGCGAAACTGTGGGAACATGTTGTAATGGATCAACATTTGAAAGCCTTTTTGCACCAGCACATTCTAAATCTGAGTTAATTAGAGAAATTGTTGTAGCAAGTTCAGATATTGCAGAAACACATGGTACAAAAACAAATGGAATGTCACATACCACACAGACAGAGCTAATAGACATAATTGATACACAAACCAATTTATTGACACCCAAAGTGGATATTTGCTGCTCACAAACTCCGTTTGAGGAGAGCCCCAACAGAGGACTGTCAGAGATCCACCCTCAGGTTTGTACTGGTGTAACAAAGCCTCAGGATAAGGCATGGGTGTCAGGTGTCTGCTTCCAGGCAGAACAGTTTGGGTGTGCTGGCACTACAACAGAGGGGACTAAACCACCTGGGACAGTAAATGAAATCTGTTCCTCCATCACATTTTCCACAGAGACCTCAACCTGTTTTCCATTGGATACCTTTGCTACTGAGCTGACTGTGGTTCCAAAGGGTTCTACACTGACCTCGCCTGGGCTGTCGGCCGACTCAGACAGGGAGGAGCTCACTGAGAAGCAACCAGATCAAAATAAACCTCAGAGCACAAGGTTACAACCATGTCAAGTTCCAGGACGGACACAGAATTTAATCTCTGATCAGTTTGATCAGGGGGGTGTTACGATAGAAATACCTACTACTGCTCATAGGCAGCTACGTTCTGTCAAACAGCACTGGCTCTCAGGCTGTGTAGAACCAGAGCCTGACAAAACTCTGATCCAATCTGACACTGGTACGACATCTGAGGAATGTCTGCCTCATCTTCCTCAGTCACAACTTGGCACAAGAGAGCATTCTGAGCTGAGTGAGCCGAGGGTAGTTCCCAAGGCAATTGCCCATGATCCAGATCCCTACTTTACTCAGCATGTGCCTCATGAGATAGGAAAAAGATCAACATGTCCTGCCGCTACTGAGTCCATTCGGGACAGTGGAAGAGAACTATCAGAAGTAGATCATAAGGTCATTACTACTGTCAGTACAATTTCTAGTCATTGTAAACAAGCTCAGTTGAAGGTAAAGATCTCTGAACCTCCCTGTAGCCTGCAGGCCTCTTATTCTCTGCTCTCAGACTCCAACAATAATACTAAGACCTTTATAAAAGGGGTGGTGAGAGGGGAGGGTTCAGGCTGTTCCTCAGGGGGAGCCCAGAGCAGTTACCAAAGTAATGAGAGAATAATTTGTCCCCTGGTTAAACCATCAACAAATTTAACCTCTGACCCCTTGGAAGATGTAGACAAGCCTCAGGTAGATTCTGAAGTGTTCCTGTCTTCACTGGACCATGGACCCAACTGGAGCAGTGAAGACACTAAATCTGTTCTAGGGAAATACCTTGATAGCCACAGCCTTTTAGGCCAGTCACATACAAACGAGCTAGAAAAACAAAAGACAGAAAACCATATTGAGAATAACACTGTTATAGAAAGTCTAGAGTATAAGTATTGTAACTCTGAAAGAAGTGAAGGCCTTAAGCCCCTAGTTTCAAGTTCTCAGAGCCTATTAGTGGACAGTGAATTCAAAGAAGAGAGGCACTGTTGTAGTCAACCAGGGGATCACAGCTTACCTAATAAAACAAGAGGCAGCTTATCCAAATCCTACGAGAAATATGCACTGACTGAGTCCAGAGACTACACACAAGTCAGCTTGCCAGTTTCACAGCCGGAGGCGGTGGTAGTTAGGTGCTCACACCCTGATGTCAACCTCAACCTTCTTGCTGTCAGTACTTCAGAGTCAGTTGTAGAGGCTGAATGTTCACTGGAAAGTTGTGACACAACAGAGTATGATTTAAAAACAGAAACAAAGAAAGAATATGAGATCATGAGGGCTGTAACGGATAATGTTAACCTTTCAAGGGACATCTCCATTCCCAGGAGTACACACCACCAACCACAGCAGGAAGAAGAATCTTTAACCGCTGTTGAGTTAGAACCTGAGGCAAACCCAGCAACACATGTCTTACATAGTAGTAGCGAAAAGATGACTATGACTGTAGCCTATGATGCTGTGTCTTATACCTCAACAAGCAGCAACTGCGATGAGTCAGAAGATCCCCACTTTGCTGTTTCAGCCAGAAATGCCATACCTGACAAAACGACCAACAGAAGCAAAACAAAAGGCAACCAGACAGGAAACAAAAGCTCTAAGTTTTCTGTCTTTGCTAAAATGCCTTCCTTTAGGAAGGTGAAAGGCTCAAAGGGTGCCAAAAGTGAGGAGTTATCGCAGGAGTCATCAGATGGAGGAAGTGAGGGCCTTCTGCCTGAGCAAGGGACACAGAGAGACAACTCAGATGATGAGGTTTTTGTCAAAGGTGACATCCTCAACCAAACACCCCACCAAGCATTTTCCTTATTGCATTACGAGGTAGAAGAAGAGGACTTTTTCTCCTCTACTCCCCACAGTCGCCATGTCCGTCAGATAGTCAGCCAAGGGAATAGCGGGGAGGGTAATGGAGGACCATGCCCAGACAACCCCCTCCTCAGGCAAGTCCAGTCACCTAATGGGCAGACCTACAAGAGGAGCAAGAGTAATGACAGTTTAAACATTCGCATGCGCTTTGCACAAGCACATAAGTCCCTTTCCAGCCTGTTTGAGTCTCGTTCGATGGATAAGGAGAATGAAGAGCAGGCCACTATAGGCATTGATGTGGATTCAGTTAAAGCCAAACAATCCTGGAAGAAGTTGAAAAAGGCAAAGGAGACTGAGCTACTAAAAAGAACTCTTTCGGTGCCAGATGGGGAATGTAGCAACATGGCTCCTGGGCAGGTCCATGGAGACTTAACGTCCTCTCCACTTAGTAGTCCAGGCTCACCATCCTCCCTCAGAGCCCTCTGCCACACTGATCCCATCTCTAAACGGGGAGTTCCACAAGGTAGTGGAAAGGAAAACCCCCATGGATGCAAATCTGAAGGCCAGAGAAGAAGGTGTTCACCAAATGGTTTACCAACTACATTTCTAGATGATTCTGGACTTCCACTTCCAAGTTACAACAGCCCAGCCTCACCTTTGAGTCCCTGCTCACAAGCCACCCTTAATCATCAGCTTTCACCATCCTGTACCAGGGCCCACCCAGTCACCAGTGAGGGCTTGACTGAGAGTCCCCTACGACCAATGAGCCCTAAACCAAACAGCCCTAGGCCATCGGCTCAGCGCAAAGTTTTCCGCTACCCTCATTCAGCAAGGGCCAGTTCTGTTTCTCCTATCCTTCTGTGTCAGTCAGTCAGCGTGGAGGGATTGACAGACCCCCCTGAGAGACCTAAAACCCTAAAACCCTCAGCTAGCCCTCTAGGTCTCAGCCCCGGCCCTTTGGATGTAGCTGAGGGCAGAATAGACAGTCAGTCACACATCAGCCTATATGCCATTGGCTCCATCAACGAATTAGAGGTAAGAAGAAATCTATTTGTCACGCACAGAGCAGGTTTTTGTAAAATGTAATGTTGATGAAACTATTATTTTATTCACAAGTACAAATGTTTTACTGGGATCTTATTCAGATTTCTGATGTGTACATGTTGTAAAGCCCTTCCTTTTTGGATGTTAAACATCATTATAAAGTTCTATAGAAGAAACATTCAAAAAAGCATAAATTAAGATGCCACTGGGCTTCTAACTCCCTAGGCAAAGTGTTTCACCCCTGCCTTCAAGTCACACACACAAACTTGGCTTGGAATGAAAAAGGAAAAAAAAGCCAACACCAGTTAATCTCTTGCTCCGCAGTCAGTAGTGTTTGTATGCGTTAATGTGTGTCTTAGGGTATCTATATCTGTCAGTATCTAGGTTGGCAGAGAGAACAATTCCTTCTTTCTTTGTGGCTCTTTTTGAACTAGATGAAGAGGAGGAGAAAAACAGCAGAGTCAACTCTTTCTTCTTTTTGGCCCCCAGTAGTGTAGATTTCCATTCTGTGAGTTAGCTGCTTATCATCATCCCACCTCTCTGCCAGTTCCTACAATGGTTCTGTAATACATAGCCTGAGCAGGATAACTTGAGGACCCCTGCCCCCCCCCCTTGTGGCTTACTCCCACATGATACAAAATAGAATAAGATTGTAAAGCTGGATTTTGGACACCCACTCAGTACACAATACGCCCAAGCCATGCCAACTGCAGACTAATCACTTAATCTGAACAATTTGTGTGGGTATTTTCCATTCACTTGTTCTTTTGTTCTCTCCTCTAGTCCAGTTTAACACTAATGGCATAAACAGCCTCATTGACCAGGCAGTCTCACACCTGAGACCACTTAATGTCCAGTTTGATTAAACTAATCTGACAAAAAAGCACACTTTTTAACTTTTGTTTTCTGGGTCCGTTTTGACTGTCTCTGAGTAAAAACTAGCATAATTTCCTGTCTGTCATAAATATATATATATATTTTTTTAAATTATATTAACAATTATTTCATGTTTTGAATTATTTGTCAAAAGGAAACTGCTTGGTGCAGTTTGTGTGATGCCTTACTAGGGTTGATGGTTGTCAACTTCAACTAGAGGGTTGACAACTAGAATCTTTCCAACTTTCTACTGGTTTGGTCCTTTCAATCTATATTCAATCTATTAATTAGTTGAGCACATATAAACAGCAGGAGAGATTACGCCTCACCAGTCAGGAGCTAACATACATAGACCCAGAGCTGCAAAAAAAGTGCAGGTCTCATTCACATGTCTATGAGACAGTGTGGATTGATATATATGATAAAACTGAAATGTATTTGTTCTCTGAGATGGGCAAGTGATGGATATCAAGAATGTTTCTAAAAATACGTACTGTCTGGATTGTCCTTTAGGGTGTTTTTTCTAAATGTCCAAGATGTAATTTGGATTCCCTGACACACGTCTGAACCTAGCTGCATGAGCACTATCTGAATGTAAAATGCGCTAAAATGAGACAGATAGTCTGGACACTGAAACTGCAAAGGGGTTTTGGTTGGGGTACAGTCAATGGAAGATCCTGGAGAAATAGCAACATGTTTAAAATAATTTCTCAGTCATCCTAGTCATGGTATATATCGTAGTCAACTGGACTAGCTTAGCTTCATGAAGACGTTTCGCCTCTCAAGGCGTCAACAACCCCATAGAGGTAAATCCGTCCTCCCAGCTGACTACCGAACTGAAGAAGCCTCTTGGATGAGAGTCCAGTTGACTATGAAAACCTTCAACGAATACTATAGAAATATATTGACTGGCAGCATCATGTCATATCATGCAAACACATTAACTGTGTTGACTGCTTAATTTGACCTGTATCCAAAGTTACAATCTCAATATAGAGTTAACAGTTACCGTAGTCATGCACTGTGTCTGGGGGACTTAAAGGGAGTGGAGTTTGACTAATCAGTAACTGTGCACTCAAAAGGGCACACAAAACGGTGGTCGACCTGCCAGCCAGTTCAGAGCAAGAAAGCTGTTGGAGGTGAAGGGCGAGGGGAAGGCCTCTGTGGTTCCTGGTGGGCTGAGGACTTGCTGCTGGGTGGATGTGGGACGTGATGGAGGTGGCCAGCAGCGAAGGCGAAAGTGTTCAGATGACCTCTGGATTGAAGAGCAAAAGAAATACAAACGCAAACTGGCTAGAGCCATCAGAGGCAGTGTGGGCCAGCTCAGCACACTGTTATGTGAAGACATGGACAAAGCAAGACGAGGCCACAGCGTGGTGAGATGCAAACACAAAGACCCAAGTTATGGAAGTCTTTGTAATCTTCATCTTCTTCCTTCTCTGCCTTACTTCTGAGTTTTCATTCTTCCTGGACAGTCTGATTCTGACTTTGTTTTTTTGGACATGAAACTCGAGGTCTCCTGTCATCCTTTTCTGTGTCAGGCATGCCCTCTTTATCTATTTTCTTCACTCTTCTGCGCTTTAATTCATGCATGCCTGGTAATTTTGTATTATTTTGCATCCAGTAAGTGATTGTTTTTTATGGAACCTAAATGTCAGTGATAATATTGTTGATTTGAACTAATTCTTTTGCATTCCTTTTCCACAGGCTGATCCTAGGGTCACCTTGGGACCCATCGAGGCCTTCCGGGGGATGCCCCTCAAAGCCCACTGCTTCTCTCAGAGCACCCCCATTGGTCTGGACTGTCTGGGCTGGAGAAGACGCATATCCTACACCTGTAAGTTCTCACTCTGGTTCAGTCTTCTGCATTTTTGATTCTGCATTCTTGTGCAGTGCAGCTGTAGCTCAGTAGGTAGAGTGGGTCGTCCACTAATCAGATGATCAGCAATTCAATCCCCAGCTCCCCTAGTCTGTATGCTGAAGTGTCCTTGAGCAAGATACTGCAGCTCTTGAAGGCTGTGCCATCAGTGTGTGAATGTGTATGAATGGTTAGCTCCTCAAACTAAAGAGCAGTTGGCACCTTGCATGGCAGCCAATGCCATCAGTGTATGAATGTGTGTGAATGGGTGAATGAGATATGTAGTGTAAAAGAGCTTTGAGTGGTCAGAAGACTAGAAAGGTGCTATATAACTACAGTCCATTTACTATTTGTTTAGATTGACCTGGGATTGTCAATGGTTCACTGACTGTTGGGACATTTGAACCTGTGACATTTGCTCATTAGATGATGTCTCTAATTTGTTTATTTATTTCAACATACTGTGTCTGTGTGGCATGAGATAGGGCTGTGGTGAATGAGCAGGTTGTCTATTATTTGCAGAGTAGGCAGTTCAATCTCTGGCTGCTCCTGTCCGCAAGTTGAAGTGTCTTTGATCGTGACTCTGGATCCAAGTTGGTCCTGATGGAGGTGCCAGTGCACCTCCATCAGGACCTTTTGCATGGCAAATGTGAATGTGGGAATTATTGAATTCATGGAAAATTGTAAAGCTCTTTGTTGAAGTATTGAAGCATTGTATGTGCAGTCCTTTGTACCACTTAGAGTGGTTCTGGAGACTCTTGTGCAGTTGGTTGACAGCAGACCATTCAGACATGACTTTAGATCTGAGAGTTCAGACTTTAGATTTGAGAGCGCAGACTTTAGATCTGGGCGCGCAGACTTTAGATCTGAGAGCGCAGACTTTAGATCTGAGAGCGTAGACTTTAGATTTGAGAGCGCAGACTTTAGATCTGAGCACGCAGACTTTAGATCTGAGAGTGCAGACTTTAGATTTGAGAGCGCAGACTTTAGATCTGAGAGCGCAGACTTTAGATCTGAGAGCGTAGACTTTAGATCTGAGAGCGGTAAGATGTTAGATCTGAGCGCGCAAACTTTAGATCTGAGAGCCTAGACTTTTAGATCTGAGAGCGCAGACTTTAGATCTGAGAGTGCAGACTTTAGATCTGAGCACTCAGACTTTAGATTTGAGAGCGTAGACTTTAGATCTGAGAGCGTAGACTTTAGATCTGAGAGCGTAGACTTTAGATCTGAGCACGCAGACTTTAGATCTGAGAGCGCAGACTTTAGATCTGAGAGCGTAGACTTAGATCTGAGCACGAGCGACTTTAGATCTGAGAGCGCAGACTTTAGATTTGAGAGCGGCAGAGACTTTAGATCTGAGAGCACAGACTTTAGATCTGAGCGGGAGCAGACTTTAGATCTGAGAGTTTTGAGATGAGAGCGCGAACTTTAGATCTGGAGCAGTAGACTTGAGCTGAGAGCGCAGACTTTAAGATCTGAGAAGCGCAGACTTTAGATCGGAGAGCGTAAGAACTTTAGATCTGGGAAGGGAGCGCGGCAGACTTTGATCTGAGAGCGTAGACGTTAGATCTGAGCACGCAGACTTTAGATCTGAGAGCGAGATTTAGATCTGAGTGCGCAGCCTGTTAGATCTGAGAGCGGTATACTTTAGATCTGAGCACGCAACTTTAGATCTGAGAGCGCAGACTTTAATGGAGACATTGATCGAGAGCGGCAGACTAGATCTGAGCGCGCAGACTTTAGATTTGAGAGCGCAGACTTAGATCTGAGAGCCAGACTTTAATCTGAGAGGCGCAGACTTTAGATCTGAGAGCGAGAATTTAGATCTGAGCGCGCAGACTTAGATCTGAGAGCGTAGATTTAGATCTGAGAGCGCAGACTTTAGATCTGAGAGCGGAGACTTCAGATTTAGAGCGAACTAGATTGAGCGCGCAGACTTTAGATTAGCATGCAGATTAGATCTGAGAGTGTAGACGTTTAGATCTGAGAGCGCAGACTTAGATCTGAGAGCGCACACTTAAATCTGAGAGTGTCAGACTTTAGATTGGAGAGCGTAGACTTTAGACTGAGAGCGTAGACTTTAGATCGGAGCATGCAGACTTTAGATGTGAACGTGAGACTTGATATTTGACATATTAGACGTGACTTAGATATTGTGAGCGCAGACTTTAGATCTGAGAGGCAACTGTAGATTGAGCACGCAGACTTTAGATCTGAGAGCGATACTTTAGATCTGAGCACGCAGACTTTAGATCTGAGAGCGTAGACTTTAGATCTGAGCACGCAGACTTTAGATCTGAGAGTGTAGACTTTAGATCTGAGACTGCAGACTTTAGATCTGAGAGCCAATTTAGACTGAAGCGAGACTTTAGATCTGAGAGCGCAGACTTTAGATCTGAGAGCGTAGACTTTAGATCTGAGCACGCAGACTTTAGATCTGAGAGCGCAGACTTTAGATCTGAGAGCGCAGACTTTAGATCTGAGACGCAGACTTTAGATCTGAGCAGCAGACTTTAGATCTGAGAGCGTAGACTTTAGATCTGAGAGCGCAGACTTTAGATCTGAGAGCGTAGACTTTAGATCTGAGCACGCAGACTTTAGATCTGAGAGCGCAGACTTTAGATCTGAGAGCGTAGACTTTAGATCTGAGAGCGTAGACTTTAGATCTGAGAGCGAACTTTAGACTGAGCAGCAGACTTTAGATCTGAGAGCGGCAGACTTTAGATCTGAGAGCGCAGACTTTAGATCTGAGCACGCAGACTTTAGATCTGAGAGCGTAGACTTCAGATCTGAGAGCGTAGACTTTGGATCTGAGAGCGCAGACTTTAGATTTGAGAGAGCAGACTTTAGATCTGAGAGCGTAGACTTTAGATCTGAGCACGCAGACTTTAGATCTGAGAGCGCAGACTTTAGATCTGAGAGCGTAGACTTTAGATCTGAGCACGCAGACTTTAGATCTGAGAGCACAGACTTTAGATCTGAGAGCGTAGACTTTAGATCTGAGCACGCAGACTTTAGATCTGAGAGCGTAGACTTTAGACTGAGGCAGAGCAGACTGATATTGAGAGCAGACTTTAGATCTGAGAGCGTAGACTTTAGATCGTGAGACGTTAGACTTTAGATCTGAGAGCGTAGACTTTAGATCTGAGCACGCAGACTTTAGATATGAACGTGTAGACTTATATTTGACATATTTGAGAGCGTAGACTTTAGATTTGAGAGCGCAGACTTTAGATCTGAGAGCGCAGACTTTAGATCTGAGAGTGCAGACTTTAGATCTGAGAGCGTAGACTTTAGATCTGAGAGCGCAGACTTTAGATCTGAGAGCGTAGACTTTAGATCTGAGCACGCAAGACTTTAGATCTGAGAGCAAGACTTTAGATCTGAGAGCGTAGACTTGAGATCTGAGAGCGAGACGTCTAGATTGAGAGCGTAGACTTTAGATCTGAGCACGCAGACTTTAGATATGAACGTGGAAGACTTATTTGACATATTTGAGAGCGTAGACTTTAGATTTGACGAAGACTTTAGATCTAGAGCGCAGACTTTAGATCTGAGAGGGCAGACTTTGATCGAGAGCGTAGACTTTAGATCTGAGAGCGTAGACTTAGATCTGAGCACGCAGATTTTAGATCTGAGGCGCAGACTTTAGATCTGAGAGCGCAGACTTAGATCTGAGAGCGCAGACTTTAGATGCGAGGCGCGCAGACTTTAGATTTGAGAGTGCAGACTTTTTAGATCGGAGAGCATAGATTGTCTGAGAGCGCAGACTTTAGATCTGAGAGCGCAGACTTTAGATCTGAGAGGCAGACTTTAGATCTGAGAGCGCAGACTTTAGATCTGAGAGCGCAGATTTAGATTTGAGAGTGCAGATTTAGATCTGAGCCGCAACTTTAGATTTAGAGTGCAGACTTTAGATCGAGCACGCAGACTTTAGATCTGAGAGCGCAGACTTTAGATCTGAGCACGCAGACTTTAGATTTGAGAGCGTAGACTTTAGATCTGAGCACGCAGACTTAGATCTGAGCGTAGACTTTAGATCTGAGCACGCAGACTTAGATCTGAGAGCCAGACTTTAGATCTGAGAGCGTAGACTTTAGATCTGGAGAGCGCAGACTTCAGATCTGAGAGCGAAGACTTTAGCAGCAGCAGATTTAGATCTGAGAGCGGCAGACTTTGATTGAGAGCGCAGACTTTAGATCTGAGACGCGACTTTAGATCTGAGCACGCAGACTTTAGATCGGAGCGCGCAGACTTTAGATCTGAGAGTGTAGACTTTAGATCTGAGAGCGCAGACTTTAGATCTGAGAGCGCACACTTTAAATCTGAGAGTGTAGACTTTAGATCTGAGAGTGTAGACTTTAGATCTGAGCACGCAGACTTTAGACATGAACGTGTAGACTTATATTTGACATATTTGAGAGCGTGGACTTTAGATTTGAGAGTGCAGACTTTAGATCGGTGTAGTGTAGATCTGAGAGCGCAGACTTTAGATCTGAGAACGCAGACTTTAGATCTGAGAACGCAGACTTTAGATCTGAGTGCGCAGACTTTAGATCTGAGAACGCAGACTTTAGATCTGAGTGCGCAGACTTTAGATCTGAGAACGCAGACTTTAGATCTGAGTGCGCAGACTTTAGATCTCAGAGTGCAGACTTTAGATCTGAGAGCGTAGACTTTAGATCTGAGCACGCAGACTTTAGATCTGAGAACGCAGACTTTAGATCTGAGTGCGGCGACTTTAGATTGAGAGTGCGACTTTAGATCTGGAGCAGAGACTTAAGATCTGAAGAGCGCAGACTTTAGATCCTGAAGAGCGCAGTCTTTAGATTTGAGAGCGCAGACTTTAGATCTGAGAGTGCAGACTTTAGATCTGAGCACGCAGACTTTAGATCTGAGAGCGCAGACTTCAGATCTGAGAGCGCAGACTTTAGATCTGAGAGCATAGACTTTAGATTTGAGAGCGCAGACTTTAGATCGGGGCGAGACTTAGATTGGAGAGTGCGCAGACTTTAGATCTGAGAGCGCAGACTTTAGATCTGAGAGCGCAGACTTTAGATCTGAGAGCGTAGAGTGAGATCGGAGCACGCAGACTTTAGATCTGAGAGCGTAGATTTTAGATCTGAGAGCGTAGACTTAAGATCTGAGAGCGCAGACTTAGATCTGAGAGCGTAGACTTTAGACGAGACTAGATCTGATAGAGCAGACTTTAGACTGAGAGCGGCAGACTTTAGATCTGAGAGCGCAGACTTTAGAATCTGAGAGCGCAGACTTTAGATCTGAGAGCGCAGACTTTAGATCTGAGAGCGTAGACTTTAGATCTGAGAGCGCAGACTTTAGATCTAAAGCGTAGACTTTAGACTGAGAGCGGCAGACTTTAGATCTGAGAGCGCAGACTTGAGATCTGAGCAATAGAGTTTAGATCTGAGAGACGTAGATTAGATTCTGAGCACGCAGACTTTAGATCTGAGCGGCGCAGACTTTAGATTGAGAGCGCAGACTTCAGATCTAAGAGCGCAGACGTTAGATCTGAAAGTACAGACTTTAGATCTGAGCACAATAGACTTTAATCTGAGAGTGTAGACTTTAGATCTGAATGTAGTAGACTTATATTTGACATAATTGAGTGCCGAAAAAAGTTTTGTGTCCAAGAAGAAGTCCAAGCACACATTTTAAAGAAAGCAGCAGAAATGGAGCATGAGAAGGAGAAATCATGCTCTCAAACTGAAGATCTGCGCTCTTGAATAAAGATAGGATCATTCTTCCATAGTTACTTGAACTCCTGCTGCAGTCTTCCCCCTACTTCTGGGACTTTTATATTCATTAGAATTGTTCATGGGGAGATAGTCATACACTTCAATGGGTGTCCTACTCTCCCAAATAATGCACAATTGTGCTTATAATTGTGTGCACATCAACAAGTTTACATTTTTAAAAGGTGTAAACATTGTTGACAAAAAATCAGCTCACTTATGAAATAGGTAAGCTTTAGAGGAATGAATGAATCATATAAAAAGATATGGAACAGGAGGAGAACTGCAACAGTGTGTATTAGCATGCTACTCTACGTTACAATTAGTCAAATGATCCAGATTTGATTATTTTAGTTCAGAGATTCACCTCAGTGAATCTCTGCTCAGTTTATGTGCTGATAAACTGAAACTGACGTGCTACAACACCAAATATGACATACATTTTACTGCCTGTAGTGCCAGTGACACATAAATCATAGGCTGCAGCCTCATAATTTCATTGTTCATAGGTGCTGATTAACACAGAACCAGTGCAGTTCCTTATTTAACCTGCTGGCTGCAGTACAGTCTAACTGAAAGTCCCCTAAATAGACACAGACATGTTGATGTGTATCACAAAACAGGTTGAAATCTCACACCTGTCACAAAATGAGACCTCTTAGGGCTTGTTATGATGAATATATTATTATGTTATCTTCATTGATCAATTTGATCAGTAGTAATCCATTCAACGGCTGGGCAAACACATGAACAGTTTTTCTCAGCTTCTCAGTGCTATGATGAATACATAAATACATATGTACGTCAAAAGCGTCACACGTGAATTCTTTTAATCAGATGTCATTTTAAACAAAGATCGTAGTCAAAGTACAGAATTTATTGTGTAATTGTATGTGACCTTCTTTGTCCGATGATGTGTATAATGATGGCACAGTGCATTACTCACTCAGTCTATATGGTGCACCGTTTAAAACAAACACATAAATCCTACCTAAGTTGTAATGGTCATTTTTCTTAGTGAGGCTGTAGCTTGTGGTGCTGTTGAATTGTGTTGTGTTTCACTGAGTTGTCCTAAATATTAGAATTCTTTAGCTTGCATATTTCTAATGCTGACAGACAGCGACAGACTAGATATATATATATATATATATATATTATATATATATATATATATATATTATATAATATATATATATATATATATCGTATACATACTGTAGCTGTACAGCTGCAGTGGCATTAACAGGGTTCCTGAATGCATCACGTCATCAAATCAAATCAAATCAAATCAATTTTATTTGTATAGTCCAAAGTCACAAAGTACATTTGCCTCTGAGGGCTTACAATCTGTACAGGGAGTGAAACCCTCTGTCCTTAGACCGCGTTCGAGTGAGGAAAAACTTGCCCACAAAAAACCTTTAACAGGGAAAAAAGGTGGAAGAAACCTCAGGAAGAGCCACAGAGGAGGATCCCTCTCCCAGGACGGACAGACGTGCAATAGATGTCACATGTAAAGAACAAATCAACACAAACATATTAACAATGACTGAGAAATGACAATGAATTATAATGAATGATAAAAATGATTACAGTAACAGATATGGTAGTAATAATGACAGTAATAATATATGTAGTGGGCGTCGTGCAGGATCACAGCAGCAGCCAAGATCCATGAAAACCTGCTGGACGACAGAGCACAGAAACTCCGGGGAAGTTTGGTTAGTAACATGCATTAATGAGACATGTCCACAGATGGAGAGATATGGAGATATATATATATATATATATATATATATATATATATATATATATATTATTAATATATATTATATAATATATATATATATTAGGCTGTCAATCGATTAAAAAATTAACTAATTAATCGCAAAAAAATTCTGTAATTAATCGCGATTAATCGCGATTAATCTATCAATAAATATACAATACATTAAATGCATTTTTCTGAGACTGAAGCTATAATGAATATTTATTTAGGTAAAATGCAAATTAATGTAGAATAAACAAAGAGAAAGTATATTTAAATTCATTAATTTATGCTTGTGCACATATGCACAGTGCAAACAGAAAAAAAGCCAGAATGAGGAAATATACTGAGGAGTGCCACACTCCTGTAGTGTAGACTGGTGTTTTTTGCTTTGAGGTGATATGTTAAAATCTGTTACTTCTGTGGAATTTAAATCGGATTTGCAAACGTGCAAATTACCTTGTTTTTGTCCAACGAGCCGTCGGCAACTTTTTAAAATGAAATGTTCCCATAAAAATCCGTCCTTATCCATCTTTCCGCCATAGACTCTCCTTTAGTTAGGATAGATCAAGACATACATAAGAGCCGCATTGAGCAG
>NW_020851716.1:160556-210686 GCF_000972845.2 Larimichthys crocea | reverse complement strand
GGTTGGTCCGTTTTGCGATACGTTAACATGTCCGCCATATTGGATGTGGCAGATTTTGCCCGTAAACTAATACAAGCAGGGCCGGTTTTAGCTATGGGCAATGTGGGCGACCGCCAGGGCGCAGTCTCCGTGGGCTTTAAGTTAATGCCCTTATACCCCATTCACACACACACAACACTATCTGGGATATCTGGGAACAAAGCTCTACTTTGCACAATCCAAAATGGCGGACGCCACCGGAAGTAAACAAACGCGTTAATTGCGTTAATTTTTTTTAACGCGTTAATTCTTTAAAATTAATCGACAAATTAACGCGTTAATTTTGACAGCACTAATATATATATAATATATATATATATATATATATATATATGATAGATAGATATATATATATAGAGATATATATATATATATATATATAAATATATATATATAATATATATTATATTATATATATATATATAGAGAGAGGAGAGAGAAGAGAGATAAGAGAGATATATATAGAGAGAGAGTGAGAGAGAGAGAGAGAGTTTTCGGTAAGGGAGATGGGTGCACTTCAACCAATACCGTGCCTGGCTAGGCATAACCCTGGGTGGGGTCCCCCGGCAGTGTAATCTATGGCAGCAAACATGGGATGACCTGAGCCAGCCCTAACTATAGGCTTATCAAAAAGGAAAGTCTTAAGTCTATTCTTAAAGGTGTTGACCGTGTCTGCCTCCCGAACCCAGAAAGGTAGTTTGTTCCAACGAAAGAGGAGCCTGACAGCTGAAAGCTCTGGCTCCGAATCTACTTTTGGAAACTATAGGAAACCACAAGGAACCCAGCGCTGAGAGCGCAGTGTTCTAGAGGGGTAGTAAGGTATTATGACTCTTTTAGATACGATGGTGCCTGACCATGAAGAGCTTTGTAAGTAAGGAGAAGAATTTAAATTCTATTCTAGATTTAAGGGCAGCCAATGCAAGGAAGCCAAATGGGAGAGATGGATCTCTGATCTTGTTCCTGTCAGAACACGTGCAGCAGCATTCTGAATTAACTGCAAAGTCCTAAGAGACTTATTAGACAGCCTGATAACAAAGAGTTACAATAGTCCAGCCTTGAAGTAACAAATGCGTGGACTAGTTTTTCTGCATCCGCCTGAGAGACAATGCGTCTGATTTATAGCGATGTTACGTAAGTGGAAGAATGCAGTCCTCGAAATGTTTTTATGTGGTTAAAGGACAAATCTGATCAAAAAACAACTCCAAGATTCTTTACAGTGGAGCTGGAGGCCAGGGTGATCCCGCTAAAGTAACTAAGTCTCTAGAAAGAGAGTTTCTGAGGTGTTTTGGGTCCAATTACAAGAACTTCAGTTTGTCTGAAGTTAATATCAAAAAATTGTAGGTCATCCAACTTTTTATATCCTTAAGCAGCTTGGAGTTTAGTTAACTGATTGGTTGCATCAGGCTTGATCGATAAATTAATTGGGTGTCGTCAGCATAACAATGAAAATTGATAGAGTGATTCCTAATAATGTTCCCAAGGAAGCATATATAAACTAAATAGAAGTGGTCCAAGTAAGAAACCTTGTGGGACTCCATGACAAACTTTGGTCTGCATGGAGGATTTATCATTGACATGAACAAACTGAGATCGATCATAAAAAATACGATTTAAAACCAGCTTAGGGCGGTTCCATTGATGCCAATTTGATGTTCCAGCCTCTGTAAAAGAATTTGATGGTCAATGGTGTCAAATGCAGCACTAAGATCTAACAGGACAAGTACAGAGATGAGTCCTTGTCTGATGCCATTAGGAGGTCATTTGTAACTTTGACTAATGCAGTCTCTGTGCTATGATGCACTCTAAATCTGACTGAAAATCCTCAAATAGACTATTGTTATGGAGAAAGTCACACACTGATAGCTACAGCTTTTCAAGTACTTAGACAGAAAGAAAGGTTTGTATCGGTCTGTAGTTGGCTAAGACCTCTGGGTCTAGAGTGGGCTTTTTAAGAAGAGGTTTAATTACAGCTACCTTAAAGGACTGTGGGTACATATCCTGATATAAAGACAGATAATCATATCCAATAACGAATACTAGCTACAGGTAACAATCCTTGAGCAGCCTGGTTGGGTGGAGTCTAAGAGACAGGTTGACGGCTTAGCTGCAGAAATGATTAAGTTATTTGATGAAGGTCGATGAGAGAAAAAAGTCTAAATACATAAGGTTTTTACAGCTGTTTCAAAACTGCTGTATCAGAATGCAGATCAATGCCTGTTGAGGGCAAGAGGTGATGGATTTTGTCTCTATAGTTATAATCTTATCATAAAGAAGCCATGAAGTCATGCTACTAGACCTAAAGGAATAGATGGTTCGTAGAGCGGTGATTCTTCTTAGCCTGGCTACAGTGCTGAAGAGAAACCTGGGGTTGTTCTTATTCTCCTCAATTAAAGAAGAGTAATAGGCTGCTCTGGCATACGGAGAGCTCCTGTATGTTTTGAGATTATCTTGCCAGACTAATGAGATTCTCCAGTTTAGTGGCACGCCATTTGCGTTCAGATTTACGTGTCTCTTGTTTAATTTACGAGTCTGCGGGCTATACCATGGTGCTAGCCTTCTTTGTTTAATTGTCTTCTTTTTCAGAGGTGCAATAGAGTTGTCCGTAATGAGCCTGTAATACTATCAACAAGATGGTCTATTTGTGGGTGGCTAAAGGAAGTAGACAAGTCCTCTGTTACAGTTAGACATGGCATTGAATTCAATGCTGAAGGAATCACTTCCTAAATTTGGCTATAGCACTATCAGATAAACATCTGCTGTAGAAGCTTCTACACAAAGGCTTAGTCCGGTAGTATGAACTCAAGGTATTAAAAAATGGTCGAGACAGAAGAGGATTCTGTGGGAAGACTATTATTATCCATTTTCAATGCCATATGAAGAAACAAGATCAAGAGTGGTTCAGACAATGAGTCGGTTTAATTTACACTTGGACAAAAGCCTTGGTCTAATAGAGAGATAACGCAGTACTAAGCTACTCACTTGTGGTTGCCACTGAATGTTAAATCACCTACAATATTCCTGTCATGTGGAACACTCTGTCCATTAGGGCATGCCTAGACAACACACACACACACACACACAGTGTGAGCTCAGTAGATTGCATGTGCTCACAGTGGATCAGTGGTCTTACTACAGATGTCGCTGTATAATTAGATTCATTAGGACAAAGTGAATTGTGAGCTGAATCATAGAAGTGCCACCTAACTGACATTATGTGGGCGACACATGACATGAGACATGAATCAGTGCTGTGCAGTGATATGTCTCTTTTCTCATGTAATCTAACTTAATGTGCTCATTAGTACGGGCAGTCAGACAGTCAGCTGTTAGATCGAACCATTGTATATTCAATGACAGTGACTTCATTAGACATTCATTGTGTTTGAAGGGGTGGTTTATGATAGTGATAAATAGATTTTCTTGTGGTATCTATCCATGCAGATGCTTGGGTTTGAGATACCACAGAACATGTTGCTAAGTATTACTAGTATGTACTACTAGTACTACAGTTCCAGAGAAAACTACAGTTTCTCAAAGTGATGTCGCTTTTCATCTTTCACCTCCATTGTACGTTGCTTACAGATACACAGACCTGACTGACCTCTAAAATGTTTAGATTAAGATCACTATCACAATAAATGAAAACGTATTTGGTACTTAAGCAAAAATACCATTAGTTCTATAAAAACCTGTTCTCAAATATATTTTCTAGTTTCTATGATGTGAACTGTATATCTTCATACAACGTTGGTTGTAAATTTTCACTATTTCTGACATGTTATGGAGCAAACATTTCACAGATTAATTTGCAGATAATTGGCAGTAATATATTTACTATACCTACTTTTCTTACTTAGTAAATGGTACAAGCTTTATGGATTTGTCCATTAATAGTCTGACTGGTATTATTAATATTTGTACTGTATGTGTATTCCTATGGCAAACAATGAACCCTTTATGCTTTTTTAAAATGGGGTCTATATATAATATATTTATAATATAGACATATTGCATGATTTGCATATTGAACAGCATCTACATATCCACATTACTATACTACTTATTATGTCAACAACAGGAATGTAATCTGAAACTGTAGATGGAAGGGTGGAGGGGGGTGGATGGGGGAGGGTGGCTGTTTTCAGTCTCCACCTTAATGCATCCTGCACCATTAGTGAGCCGTCACGCTATGACTAGCGGGCAAATGACACAGTTGAGCTACAGACCCCCCTGCAGGACCCCCACTGATGTCAGAGAGAGAGAGAGAGAGAGAGAGAGAGAGAGGAGTGAGTTAATGTGAGGAAATAAGCAGTGTGCTAATGGGTAGGAGAGACCCAGAAAAGCGAGAGAGGAGAGATAGGAGCTGTAAATAGTGATCCAGACAGCAGAGGTGAAGGGAGGAGAGGAGACTGCTACACCTCTCCTTTGTACACGGGAGGAAGCAGCAAGTTGACAGCTGAAGTTACCTCAGCGAATAGTGCAGCAGATATCAGCCAGGAGCCACCCCTCCTCCCCTTCCTCTCTCCTCTGCGCTCTCTCCCTGCTGGGGAATAAACAACCTGATCAGCCGCTCGCCTCCTTCATTTCCACTTACTCTTCACTGCCCACTTCCATTTTCCCCCCTTGTTGTCGTGCATCCAAATTCGGATGCGGACCCAGCAGGGCTCGGAGGGGGCGTGCCCTGCCTGGGGCAGCTGTGGCAGCATGGCAGCGGCAGCTCAGGACTGTCGCCTGGGTCAGATTCGGACGGAGGAAGCCCGACAGGCGGAGGGGTGGACAGCATGGTGGACGGAGGACTCGGAGTGGGTGGATGTATGGGTGGCGCGAGGAGGAGGTATGCTTGGGCGGCACGCTGAGGGGGGTCCTGTCTCGCTATGGAGCTTGAGAGTCTGCATTCCACCACAGTAGTGATGGCGGTCTGCGGAGATGAAAATCTGCAAATCTGAAGTGTCCTGTCTGAGCACATGAATGAAACACACTGTTGTGTGTGTGTGTGTGACCACAAGTGCACACCAGCACGCTGACACATTGCCAGGAGGTTACTGGCAGGGTTGCATTAGAAGAACAGTGTCTGTGCGCATGTGTGCGTCATGCCAGCCGTTCAGCTGTCACCAGCTGACAGGGTTAGTGCTGTGTGTTAATTGGTTTGGGTGGCCGGCTGCTCGGCTTTCAGTCTGAAGAAAGAGCCAGAAAATACAAACAGCTTTGTCTTTGACAGCGCTGCTTCTTCTCTGCTCTCCTTTTCACCGATTTAAATCGTGTTCTCCTCTACTACACGCAGGGGTGTGGTGCGTGGTGTGTGTGTGTGTGTGTGGTGTGGTGTGTGTGGTGTGTACTAAGTTGTACTCATGGTGGCTCCCAGGTAACATATAAAGAATCTGACTGACTACTTCAACTCTCAGGACTTAAGCTGGGTATTTTCTACCTGCTTATTTGAAAGTGACAGAGATGACAGGAGAGGGAGGAGAGAAGATTCACATGCAGTCCGCAAGCTGAATTAGATGACCCCCAGGATGCTCTTATCATGCTTTTTTCATGATCGGATCTTGAGAAATAAAAACATTTTACTGTTTCTATTTAAACAAAACTCTTTTGCAAACATTTAATTTTCTATACAGGATTAACTTTAAAGAATACACACTGATCAAAACACGATTGTCAAACTGATTATTTATCCTTTTAAATTTCTTTCACAGTTTTTGATCCAGTTCTACAAACATTGTGTCAGATGATCATAGGATTGATCAGTCTATAAATTGTTCAAAGACGGAAAACTGATCATGTTCCCAAAGCTCAGGATGATATCTTCATATTATTTATACATGCTGTCTACTCGGCAACCTTACCTGTCAGATATGTTTCTGTTGTTGTTTTGGGACTGCGTTCACTGCAGCCTTCTGAAGAGAGCCAGGAAGAATAGGCAGAAAGCTATCAGCTCAGCATCAGGACTTTGTCCACTGTGAAATGCAAAGCTGGGATAGCAGAGACAAATTGTCTCATAACAGTGTGGCATTTAGCCAGGATCTGCCCCTTTAAATGGCATCACGTTAGCTTTATCGTGGCTCCCATTTGTTGTTGTTGCAGCTCTATCTGACAAGCTGTGTCACGTGTGTGCGTGTGTTTTGATGGTTTTTTAACGGGTAAAGGATGGAGTGTGTACATTTCAGAGAGGAGGAGGGGTGAAGATGTACAGTAGAGTGGGGAGAGGGATACAGCACTGAATATTCCCATTGGAACATTAGCCAGTGTTAGTTGCCATTGGAGGTGGACGAATAAGCATAGGTCTCGCCTGTTTTCTATCATCTGAAGGCAAAAGTGCCAATACCTGTTCAAATGACCTCCAAATGACAAAATAGCTGGACACACCCTCCTCAATTCCATTTATCTGATAGATGTGGTGGAGGGCTTTTAAGAGCTCTATATGATCACACAAACACTATCTTTGAGGCAGACTCAGGCGTTAGCAGACTAATTGAACTAAACCCTATTTATAGTGAAGGGGAAACAGGAAACACTCATATGAATCGATACTACCAAGATGACGTCTGTCTGATGAGGGCTTTAGATAGAAATGTTCTGATGGGTCATTTCGAAGGCGGTGACAACGAGACTTGTGGTCACATTTTTTCTTTGAGCTTTTGCCCTTGACAGATAGGAGAGGGAGTGAGGGGAGTGAAGGGGTGGAGATTTCGCTCATGCATATTAGAAGGGAAGTTTGGATCTGATTTAGGTTAGAGAATTGTGGGTTTTTTTTTTTTTGGGGGGAGCTGTGACAACTAAGTCCCTCCATTTAGTGCTGGCAAAGTGGCAGGAGGATGAGCTCCTGCGACGACAAAACAGGAAAGTATTAGTGTTTTTTAGTTTAATCATTCCAAGCCATCGATAAAATCCACTTTCCTGTTGCCTTTTGGATGTTGTTGAAATGGTGTTGTCCCTTTGTGATTTTAAATGGGCACCAAATCATGTAGGAGCTATATTAATTAACACAAAAGGAGTTGCAAAATTCTCATCAGAACTTCTCTTCTGCTGGATCCAACATATAGCATATACATCTGGCTGCCTAAATGCAATTGTGGCTCAGTGTCATCAAAAAGCGGCACATCAAAATTCATCCTTAAAGGAGGAAAGTGGGTTTCCTGGTAGCAGCTGATATAATATTGTCAACTCTGCCAATAGGTTTGCAGTTTGGGATGGGAAATAACCAAACTCATGTGTGTTGAACTGTGTGTTTGCAAGTGCTCATGAATCATTAGCTCAGCGTCTAGACCCTGAATGCACGCTGGCAAACCCTTCAAATCAAGCTTGCTTTCAGCTGAGTTTACAACCATAGAATGTAAGAGTGATGTGAAAATGTGAGCAGACACGAGTTACTGTATGGAAAATGTATCTCTCATGATTTTTATAGTACCAATGAAGGAAAGCTATAACTGCCTGTAATTCACTGCCTTTGCAGTGTTAGTCAGGCAGGACCTTGGTTGCTATAGTACGTATATCAGTATCTCTAAAGCATAAGCTGTGCCATAGCCTTCTTCCCATCATTGATAGCCACAGCTTAACTTAACGTATGCACCCATAGGTGAATGCTGCCTCTCTAACAGCCCTCCTTCTGTCATGTACTTGGCTGCAAGATTTGCTCCATTTCAGAACAAAAGCGTAAGTGAAGCCCAACACGGGCTCACAGTTCAGTATTCTAGTTCATCCCAGAGGTGTGTGGTTCCCCATACGTGTGGCAATAAACTAGATTTTTCCTCACCCTTTGTTTTAGAATCTATTCTCATCCATCACCATCATACAGCATGACACTAGCGTGTCCCCGAGGCTTTGACCCCAAACACCTTGACTCGTGTCAATTCCTCCTCTCGCACAGCCTGATAACAACACAGTTTGTCAATGATGCCACAAGAGGTCAAGTGATTTAAACATGTCTGTGGCTGGGGCCAGCTCGTGTTAAACTTGCCTCTGTGTGGCCTTGAATTAAAGCAAGGCCAGCTGCGACTGTGCAGCACAACTGTGCCACCCAACACACACACAACAACACAACCCACACACACAAACTGCCAACTGTCCCTCTCGGTGGGCAAGAAAATAGAGTGTGTGGGGGTGAGGTGAGGAGGGAAGATGTCGGAAAGCTCACATCACAAAAAATGGGAGGCACACTCGCAGGGAAATGGGTTCGCTGTGGGGAAGCCGTGAGGCATGTATGTGCTACCTCTTCTGAAGTTACTTAGTTGAGATGGGGGACAAGGAAGACACAAACAGTCGACTACTGTGGCAGTGTTATACATAATTTGTTTCTAATCCTTTACTCGTCACAGCAGCAGTGTGTATTAGTAGGGCAGGGGCAAATAGGATGAGAGGCGTAGATTTTAATTGAGAGCGGCAGACTTTAGATCTGAGCACGCAGACTTTAGATCTGAGAGCCAGACTTTAGATCTGAGAGGCGAACAGTTTTAGATCTGAAGAGTGTAGACTTTAGATCTGAGAGTGTAGACTTTAGATCTGAGAGCGTAGACTTTAGATCTGAGAGTGTAGACTTTAGATCTGAGAGCGTAGACTTTAGATCTGAGCACGCAGACTTTAGATATGAACGTGTAGACTTATATTTGACATATTTGAGAGCGTAGACTTAGATTTGAGCGGGCGAGACTTTAGATTTGAGAGCGAGACTTTAGATCTGAGAGTGCATACACTTTAGATCTGAGCGAGGCAGACTTTAGATTTGAGAGTGCAGAATTTAGATCTGAGAGCATAGACTTTAGATCTGAGAGCGCAGACTTTAGATCTGAGAGCGCAGACTTTAGATTTGAGAGCGCAGACTTTAGATCTGAGAGCGCAGACTTTAGATCTGAGCGCGCAGACTTTAGATTTGAGAGTGCAGACTTTAGATCTGAGCACGCAGACTTTAGATCTGAGAGCGCAGACTTTAGATCTGAGCACGCAGACTTTAGATCTGAGAGCGTAGACTTTAGATCTGAGCACGCAGACTTTAGATCTGAGAGCGTAGACTTTAGATCTGAGCACGCAGACTTTAGATCTGAGAGCCAGACTTTAGATCTGAGAGCGTAGACTTTAGATCTGAGAGCGCAGACTTCAGATCTGAGAGCGTAGACTTTAGATCTGAGAGCGTAGACTTTAGATCTGAGCACGCAGACTTTAGATCTGAGAGCGTAGACTTTAGATCTGAGAGCGTAGACTTGAGATCTGAGAGCGCAGACTTTAGATCTGAGAGCGTAGACTTTAGATCTGAGAGCGCAGACTTTAGATATGAGCACACAGACTTTAGATCTGAGAGCGTAGACTTTAGATCTGAGAGCGTAGACTTTAGATCTGAGCATGCAGACTTTAGATCTGAGCACGTAGACTTTAGATCTGAGAGCGCAGACTTTAGATCTGAGAGCGTAGACTTTAGATCGGAGCAGCAGCAGACTTTAGATCTGAGAGGCGCAGGAGCTAAGCCTCAGTAATACAAATCAGCGCATTAGACGGGGCAAACGAATCGGAGGAAGGTAGTAGAAAAGAGATTAAGATAGTAGGGTGGGGTGTAAGTAGGAAAGGCCTCAGACTGAAAGTAGCTGCGCTCTCAGATCTAAAAATTCTGCGTGCTCAGATGCTAAATGTCTGTACGGTCCAGGTTGGTCCGTTGTTGCGATACGTTAACATGTCCGCCATAGGGGATGTGGCAGATTTGCCCGTAAACTAATACAAGCAGGGCCGGTTTTAGCTATGGGCAAGTGGGCGACCGCCAGGCGCAGTCTCCGTGAGGGCTTAAGTTAATGCCCTTAACACCCATTCACACACACACACACACTATCTGGGAATATCTGGGAAACAAAGCTCTACTTTGCCACATCCAAAATGGCGGACGCCACCGGAAGTAAACAAAACCGCGTTAATTGCGTTAATTTTTTTTAACGCGTTAATTCTTTAAAATTAATCGACAAATTAACGCGTTAATTTTGACAGCACAATATATATATAATATATATATAATATATATATATATATATATATATATATATATAATATATAGAAATATATATATATATATTATATATATATATATATATATATATATATATATATATATATATATATAGAGAGAGAGAGAGAGAGAGAGAGATATAGAGAGATATATATAGAGAGAGAGTGAGAGAGAGAGAGAGAGTTTTCGGTAAGGGAGATGTGTGCATCTTCAACCAATACCGTGCCTGGCTAGGCATAACCCTGGGTGGGGTCCCCCGGCAGTGTAATCCTATGGCAGCATAACTAAGGGAGGACCTGAGCCAGCCCTAACATAGGCTTTACAAAAAGGAAAGTCTTAAGTCTATTCTTAAAGGTGTTGACCGTGTCGGCCCCCGAACCCAGAAAGGTAGTTGTGTTCCACAGAAGAGGAGCCTGACAGCTGAAAGCCTGGCTCCGAACTACTTTGGAAACTATAGGAACCACAAGGAACCCAGCGTCCTGAGAGCGCAGTGTTTCTAGAGGGGTAGTAAGGTATTAGACCCTTTTAGATACGATGGTGCCTGACCATGAAGAGCTTTGTAAGTAAGGAGAAGAATTTTAATTATTCTAGATTTAAAGGCAGCCAATGCAAGGAAGCCAAAAGGGGAGAGATGTGATCTCTGATCTGTTCCTGTCAGAACACGTGCAGCAGCATTCTGAATTAACTGCAAAGTCCAAGAGACTTATAGAGCGCGATAACAAAGAGTTACAATAGTCCAGCTTGAAGTAAACAATGCGTGGACTAGTTTTTTCTGCATCCGCCTAGAGACAATGCGTCTGATTTTAGCGATGTTACGTAAGTGGAAGAATGCAGTCCTCGAAATTTGTTTTATGTGGTTAAAGGACAAATCCTGATCAAAAACAACTCCAAGATCTTTACAGTGGAGCTGGAGCCAGGGGTGATCCCGTCTAAAGTAACTAAGTCTCTAGAAAGAGAGTTTCTGAGGTGTTTGGGTCCAATTACAAGAACTTCAGTTTTGTCGAAGTTAATATCAAAAAATTGAGGTCATCCAACTTTTTATATCCTTAAGGCATGCGGGAGTTTAGTTAACTGATGGGTTGCACAGGCTTGATCGATAAATATAATTGGGTGTCGTCAGCATAACAATGAAAATTGATAGAGTGATCCTAATAATGTTCCTAAAGGAAGCATATATAACTAAATAGAAGTGGTCCAAGTACAGAACCTTGTGGGACTCCATGACAAACTTTGGTCTGCATGGAGGATTTATCATTGACATGAACAAACTGAGATCGATCTAAAAAATACGATTTAAACCAGCTAGGGCGGTTCCATGATGCAATTTGATGTTCCAGTTCTGTAAAAGAATTTGATGGTCAATGGTGTCAATGCAGCACTAAGATCTAACAGGACAAGTACAGAGATGAGTCCTTTGTCTGATGCCATTAGGAGGTCATTTGTAACTTTGACTAATGCAGTCTCTGTGCTATGATGCACTCTAAATCTGACTGAAAATCCTCAAATAGACTATTGTTATGGAGAAAGTCACACAGCTGATTAGCTACAGCTTTCTCAAGTATCTTAGACAGAAAGGAAAGGTTTGATATCGGTCTGTAGTTGGCTAAGACCTCTGGGTCTAGAGTGGGCTTTTTAAGAAGAGGTTTAATTACAGCTACCTTAAAGGACTGTGGTACATATCCTGATAATAAAGACAGATAATCATATCAAATAACGAATTACTAGCTACAGGTAAAACATCCTGACAGCCGGTGTGGGCTGGAGTCTAAGAGACAGGTTGACGGCTTAGCTGCAGAAATGATTAAAGTATTTTGATGAGGTCGATGAGAGAAAAACAGTCTAAATACATAACAGGTTTTACAGCGTTTCAAAACTTGCTGTATCAGAATGCAGATCAATGCCTGTTGAGGGCAAGAGGTGATGGATTTTGTCTCTAATAGTTATAATCTTATCATTAAAGAAGCTCATGAAGTCATTGCTACTTAGACCTAAAGGAATAGATGGTCTGTAGAGCTGTGATTCTCTCTTAGCCTGGCACAGTGCTGAAGAGAAACCTGGGGTTGTTTCTATTCTCCTCAATAAAGAAGAGTATAGCTGCTCTGGCATTACGGAGAGCCTCCTGTATGTTTTGAGATTATCTTGCCAGACAGATGAGATTCTTCCAGTTAGTGGCACGCCATTTGCGTTCAGATTTACGTGTCCTTGTTTAATTTACGAGTCTGCTGGCATACCATGGTGCTAGCCTCCTTTGTTTAATTGTCTCTTTTTCAGAGGTGCAATAGAGAGTTGTCCGTAATGAGCCTGTAATACTACAACAAGATGGTCTATTTGTGGTGGCTAAAGGAAGTAGACAAGTCCTCTGTTACAGTTAGACATGGCATTGAATTCAATGCTGAAGGAATCACTTCCTTAAATTTGGCTATAGCACTATCAGATAAACATCTGCTGTAGAAGCTTCTACACAAAGGCTTATAGTCCGGTAGTATGAACTCAAAGGTTATTAAAAAATGGTCAGACAGAAGAGGATTCTGTGGGAAGACTATTATATTATCAATTTCAATGCCATATGAAAGAACAAGATCAAGAGTGTGGTTCAGACAATGAGTCGGTTTATTTACACTTTGACAAAAGCCAATTGAGTCTAATAGAGAGATAAACGCAGTACTAAGACTATCATTGTGGTTGTCCACATGAATGTTAAAATCACCTACAATAATTACTTGTCATGTGGAACACTCATGTACATTAGGGCATGCCTAGACAACACACACACACACACACACAGTGTGAGCTCAGTAGATTGCATGTGCTCACAGTGGATCAGTGGTCTTACTACAGATGTCGCTGTATAATTAGATTCATTAGGACTAAAGTGAATTGTGAGCTGAATCATAAGAAGTGCCACCTAACTGACATTATGTGGCGACACATGACATGAGACATGAATCAGTGCTGTGCAGTGATATGTCTCTTTTTCTCATGTAATCTACTTTAATGTGCTTTCATTAGTACTGGCAGTCAGACAGTCAGCTGTTAGATCGAACCATTGTATATTCAATGACAGTGACTTCATTAGACATTCATTGTGTTTGAAGGGGTGGTTTATGATAGTGATAAAATAGATTTTCTTGTGGTATCTATCCATGCAGATAGCTTGGGTTTGAGATACCACAGAACATGTTGCTAAGTATTACTAGTATGTACTACTAGTACTACTAGTTCCAGAGAAAACTACAGTTTCTCCAAAGTGATGTCGCTTTTCATCTTTCACCTCCATTGTACTGTGCTTACAGATACCTCAGACCTGACTGACCTCTAAAATGTTTAGATTAGATCACTAATCAACAATAAATGAAAACGTATTTTGGTAACTTAAGCAAAAATACCATTAGTTCTATAAAAATACCTGTTCTCAAATATATTTTCTAGTTTTCTATGATGTGAACTGTATATCTTCATACAACGTTGGTTGTATAATTTTCACTATTTTCTGACATGTTATGGAGCAAACATTTCACAGATTAATTTGCAGATAATTGGCAGTAAATATATTTACTATACCTACTTTCTTACTTAGTACATGGTACAAGCTTTATGGATTTGTCCATTAATAGTCTGAACTGGTATTATTAATATTTGTACTGTACTGTGTATTCTCTATGGCAAACAATGAACCCTTTATGCTTTTTTAAAATGGTGTCTATATTATAATATATTTATAATATAGACATATTGCATGATTTTGCATATTGAACAGCATCTACATAATCCATTCATATACTATACCTCACTTATTATAGTCAACAACAGGAATGTAATCTGAAAATCTGTAGATGGAAGGGTGGAGGGGGGTGGATGGAGGGAGGGCTGGCTGTTTTCAGTCTCCACCTTAATGCATCCTGCACCATTAGTGAGCCGTCTACGCTATGACTAGCGGGCAAATGACACAGTTGAGCTACAGACACCCCCCTGCAGGACCCCCACTGATGTCAG
The DNA here is from genome assembly GCF_000972845.2 of Larimichthys crocea. Taxonomy (NCBI): domain Eukaryota; kingdom Metazoa; phylum Chordata; class Actinopteri; family Sciaenidae; genus Larimichthys; species Larimichthys crocea. Next base: position 196,672 of record NW_020851716.1, on the reverse strand, counting down.
AGAGAGAGAGAGAGAGAGAGAGAGAGAGAGGGAGTGAGTTAATGTGAGGAAATGAAGCAGTGTGCTAATGGGTAGAGAGACCCAGAGAAAGCGGAGCAGAGAGAGATAGGAGGCTGTATGAGAAGTGATCCAGAGCAGAGAGGTGAAGGGAGGAGAGGAGCACTGCTACACCTCTCCTTTTCTGTACACGGAAGGAGGAAGCAGCAAGTTGACAGCTGAAGCTTACCTCAGCGAATAGTGCAGCAGATATCAGCCAGGAGGCCACCTCCTCCTCCCCTTCCTCCTCCTCCTCTGCGCTCTCTCCCTGCTGGGGGAATAAACCACCTGATCAGCCGCCTCGCCTCCTCTTCATTTCCACTTACTTCTTCACTGCCCACTTCCATTTTCCCCCCTTGTTGTCGTGCATCCAAATTCGGATGCGGACCCAGCAGGGCTCGGAGGGGGGCGTGCCCCTGCCTGGGGGCAGCTGTGGCAGCAGTGGCAGCGGCAGCTCAGGACTGTCGCCTGGGTCAGATTCGGACGGAGGAAGCCCGACAGGCGGAGGGGTGGACAGCATGGTGGACGGAGGACTCGGAGTGGGTGGATGTATGGGTGGAGGCGGAGGAGGAGGTAGCTTGGGCGGCACGCTGAGGGGGGTCCTGTCTCGCTATTGGAGCTTGGAGAGTCTGCATTCCACCACAGGTAAGTGATGCGGGTCTGCGGAGATGAAAATCTGCAAATCTGAAGTGTCCTGTCTGATGCACATGAATGAATACACACTGTTGTGTGTGTGTGTGTGACCACAAGTGCACACCAGCACGCTGACACATTGCCAGGAGGTTACTGGCAGGGTTGCATTAGAAGAACAGTGTCTGTGCGCATGTGTGCGTCATGCCAGCCGTTCAGCTGTCACCAGCTGACAGGGTTAGTGCTGTGTTAATGTGTTTGGGTGGGCCGGCTGCTCGGCTTTCTAGTCCTGAAGAAAGAGCCAGAAAATACAAACAGCTTTGTCTTTGACAGCGCTGCTTCTTCTTCTGCTCTCCTTTTCACCGATTTAAATCTGTGTTCTCCTCTACTACACGCAGGGGTGTGTGCGTGTGTGTGTGTGTGTGTGTGTGTGTGTGTGTGTACTAAGGTTGTACTCATGGTGGCTCCCAGGTAACATATAAAGAATCTGACTGACTATCTTCAACTCTCAGGACTTAAGCTGGGTATTTTCTACCTGCTTATTTGAAAGTGACAGAGATGACAGGAGAGGGAGGAGGAGAAAGATTCACATGCAGTCGCAAAGCAGTGATATTATATGAGCCACCAGGATGCTCTTATCATGCTTTTTTTCATGATCTGATCTTGAGAAATAAAAACATTTTACTGTTTCTATTTAAACAAAACTCTTTTGCAAACATTTAATTTCTATACAGGATTAACTTTTAAAGAATACACACTGATCAAAACACGATTGTCAAACTGATTATTATCCTTTTAAATTTCTTTCACAGTTTTGATCTCAGTTCTACAAACATTATTGTCAGATTGATCATAGGATTGATCAGTCTATAAATTGTTCAAAGACTGAAAACTGATCATGTTCCCAAAGCTCAAGGATGATATCTTCATATTTATTTATACATGCTGTCTACTCTGCAACCTTACCTGTCAGATATGTTTTCTGTTGTTGTTTTGGGACTGCGTTCACTGCAGCCTTCTGAAGAGAGCCAGGAAGAATAGGCAGAAAGCTATCAGCTCAGCATCAGGACTTTGTCCAGCTGTGAAATGCAAAGCTGGGATAGCAGAGACATATTGTCTCATAACAGTGTGGCATTTAGCCAGGATCTGCCTCCTTTAAATGGCATCACGTTAGCTTTATCGTGGCTCCCATTTGTTGTTGTTGCAGCTCTATCTGACAAGCTGTGTGCACGTGTGTGCGTGTGTTTGATGGTTTTTAACGGGTAAAGGATGGAGTGTGTACATTTCAGAGAGGAGGAGGGGTGAAGATGTACAGTAGAGTGGGAGGAGGGATACAGCACTGAATATTCCCATTGGAACATTAGCCAGTGTTAGTTGCTCAGTTGGAGGTGGACGAATAAGCATATGTGCTCGCCTGTTTTCTATCATCTGAAGGCAAAAGTGCCAATACCTGTTCAAATGACCTCCAAATGACAAAAATAGCTGGACACATCCTCCTCAATTCCATTATCTGATAGATGTTGGTGGAGGCTTTTAAGATGCTCTATTATGATCACACAAACACTATCTTTGAGGCAGACTCAGGCGTTAGCAGACTAAATTGAACTAAACCCTATTTATAGTGAAGGTGAAACAGGAAACACTCATATGAATCGATACTACCAAATGATGACGTCTTGCTGATGAGGGCTTTAGATAGAAGATGTTCTGATGGGTCATTTCGAAGGCGGTGACAAACGAGACTTGTTGGTCACAGTTTTTCTTTGATGCTTTTGCCCTTGACAGATAGGAGAGGGAGTGAAGGGGAGTGAAGGGGTGGAGATTTCCGCTCATGCATATTAGAAGGGAAGTTTGATCTGATTTAGGTTAGAGAATTGTGGGGTTTTTTTTCTTTTTGGGGGGAGCTGTGACAACTAAGTCCCTCCATTTAGTGCTGGCAAAGTGGCAGGAGGATGAGCTCCTGCGACAGACAGAAACAGGAAAGTATTTAGTGTTTTTTAGTTTAATCATTCCAAGCCATCGATAAAATCCACTTTCCTGTTGCCTTTTGGATGTTTGTTGTAAATGGTGTTGTCCCTTTGTGATTTTAAATGGGCACCAAATCATGTAGGAGCTATATTAATTAACAACAAAAGGAGTTGCAAAATTCTCATCAGAACTTCTCTTCTGCTGGATCCAACATATAGCATATACATCTTGGCTGCCTAAATGCAATTGTGCTCAGTGTCATCAGAAAGCGGCACATCAAAATTCATCCTTAAAGGAGGAAAGTGGGTTTCCTGGTAGCAGCTGATATAATATTGTCAACTCTGCCAATAAGGTTTGCAGTTTGGGATGGGAAATAACCAAACTCATGTGTGTCTGAACTGTGTGTTTGCAAGTGCTCATGAATGCATTTAGCTCAGCGTCTAGACCCTGAATGCACCGCTGGCAAACCCTTCAAATCAAGCCTTGCTTTCAGCTGAGTTTACAAACCATAAGAATGTAAGAGTGATGAAAATGTGAGCAGACACGATGTTCACTGTGATGGAAAATGTATCTTCATGATGATTTTATAGTACCAATGAAAGGAAAGCTATAACCTGCTCTGTAATTCACTGCCTTTGCAGTGTTAGTCAGGCAGGACCTTGGCAGTAGTATATCAGTTTCTCTAAAGCATAATGCTGTGCCCTATGCCTTCTTCTCCATCATTGATAGTCACAGCTTAACTTAACTATTGCACCCATATGTGATATGCTGCCTCTCTAACAGCCTCCTTTTCTGTCATGTAACTTGGCTGCAAAGATTTGCTCCCATTCAGAAACAAAAGCGTAAGTGAAGCCCAACACTGGCTCACAGTCAGTATTCTAGTTCATCCCAGAGGTGGTGTGGTGTCCACATACTTGTGGCCATAAACTAGATTTTCCTCACCCTTTGTTAGAATCTATTCTCATCCATTCACCATCATACAGCATGACACTGCTGTGTCCCGAGGCTTTGACCCCAAACCACCTTGACTCGTGTCACTTCCTCCTCTCGCACAGCGCTGATAACAACACAGTTTGTCCAAATGATGCCACAGAGGTCAAGTGTTTAAACATGTCTGTGGCTGGGCCATGCTCGTGTTAATACTTGCCTCTGTGTGGGCCTTTGAATTAAAGCAAGGCCAGCTGGCGACTGTGCAGCACACTGTTCCACCCAAACACACACACACACACACACACACACACACACACTGCCAACTGTCCTCATCTGTGGGGCAAGAAACAGTGAGGGGAGGAGGGAAGGATGTCTGAAAGCATCCATCACAAAAAATGGGAGGCACAGCTCTCAGGGAAATGGGTCGCTGTGGAACAGCCTGAGGCATCTTAGTGTTCTACCTCTGCTGAAGTTACTTAGTTGAGATGGGGACAAGGAAAACAAAAAACAGGACTACTGCAGTGTTTATACCTAATTTGTTATCTAATCCTTTACTACGTCACAGCAGCAGTGTGTATTAGTAGGGCATGTGCAAATATGAAGTGTTCAGATGGCTTTTTTGTTTGTGGATGGAAGTTTGTTGGCTGCTGGTAACGAGGTACATCATTCAGGAAACTGATAATAATAATCATTTTCCTTCATGTGGTTTCATGGTCACGCAGTGTTAAGTTGATAAAAGTTGAACTAACATCACTCAACAGCAAACAGCCACGCCCACTCACAAGCTGACCACTGCCACCATATTTCTTTATTTACATATTACAATGGAGATGTCGAGGCAACAGTACACTGAATGGCAGCATATCTGTTAAAGCAATGATCATTTCACTATCAACATTCATGTAACTTACCAGGTATGTTAATTATTTATCTTATATATTCATTAAACACGTAATGTGGTCAGCCTTAATTTCCCTCAACATGTAATCTCAATAGATACACACACACACACACACACAACATAATTATTAGATATATATATATATTAGGGCTGTCAATCGATTAAAAAAATTAAACTAATTAATCGCAAAAAATTCTGTAATTAATCACGATTAATCGCGATTAATCTATCAATAAATGTATCAATAAATTAAATGCATTTTTCTTAGACTGAAGCTTATATGAATATTTATTTATGTAAATGATTAAATTAATGTAGAAATAAACACAGAGAATATATTTAATTCATTCATTTTTATGGCTTAAGGTGCACATATGCACAGTGCAAACGGAGAAAGCCCGAGATGAGGAAATATACTGACGAGTGCCACACTCTTGTAGTGTAGACTGGGGTGTTTGTTTTGAGGTGTATGTGAAAGTCGTGTTACTTCTGTGGAATTTAAATTCGGCTTTGCAAACTGTGCAAATGCCTTGTTTTTGTCCAACGAGCCGTCAGGCAACTTTTTATTAAATGAAAATGTTCCCCCTAAAAGTCCTTATCCATCTTTTCGCCATAGACTCTCCTTTATTAGGATAGATCATAGACACATATACATAGACTCTCCTTTAGTTAGGATAGATCATAGACATTATCATAGACTCAACTTTAGTTAGGATGATCATGACATATATACAGACTCTCCTTAGTTAGGATAGATCAAGAGACATATATACATAGACTCTCCTTAGTTAGGATAATCTAGACAATTACATACTCTCCTAGTTAGGATAGATCTAGACATATACATAGACTCTCCTTAGTTAGGTAGATCAATAGAATCTATAATAGACTCTCCTGAGTTAGGATTAGATCATGACATATACATAGACTCTCCTTTAGTTAGGATAGATCATAACATATACATAGATGCCTCATTGAGCAGGTTGGTCCGTTGCTGCGATACGTTACGTCCGCCATATTGGATGTTGCAGATCTGCCCGTAAAACTAATCACGCAGGGCCGTTTTTAGCTGTGGGCAATGTGGGCGACCGTGCAGGGCGCAGTCTCCGTGAGGGCTTTAAGTTAATGCCTCTTATACCCCATTCACACACACATAATATATCTGGGAAACAAAGCTCTACTTTGCCACATCCAAAATGGCGGGCGCCACCGGAAGTAAACAAAACCGCGTTAATTGCGTTAATTTTTTTTAACGCGTTAATTCTTAAAATTATTCGACAAATTAATGCGTTAATTTTGACAGCACATATATATATATATATATATATATATATATATATATATCTATATATATATAAACATTATACATGATAAACATCAGGATGTTAAGACTGTCACTGTGAGCATGTTAACAGAGCTGTTAGTGTGGCAGACTAACAGCCACACTGTTAGTTAGAGACTGTTAGTTTCTGAACTACAATAACCTGAAGCCTGTTTTATCTGTTCCCTGTGTGCAGTGTACAAATGCAGTGGTTTACTTTTTGTTGCACTGTTACGTAAATCATCCTAAATTTGGACTGCAGCATTGTTAGTGCTTGTAAAGTAGAAATTATAGTAGTGATTTATATCGATGCAAGCAATCTAAATGCTGTGCAGCATTTAGTATGACGTCATTACGTACAGTACAGTAACATGTGCCATGTGTCATCTACTAATGCTGTCTGTACACTTATAGATTGTCTTTTTGTTTATATTTGTTTCTCCTCAGTGTATCAGTTAGTCAAAGGCTCACATAACAGCCTCCATATCCATGTAAAACAACATTCATTTAACACACATTAACTTTTACATGTGTAATTATCCACCTTCCTGTGACTGGCTTGGCAGCACCTCGACTACACAGAAAGCTAAAATTATTTCTGGCTTGGAGAAAACGGAGAGGAGGAAGAAAAGATTGCCTCCCTGTCCTGCTCTCTCATTGGCAGGCATATAGTGAGAAGTCTTTTTCCTTGAAATAGATTTCCTCTGATGGCAAAGCATGCTGAACCCCCCCGGCTCAAAAGAACTAAAGCTGAAATTCTCATTCTTTCACTTTCTGCGACTTTATTCATCGCATCCCGATGCTCTCTCGCCTCGTTGCCAGTTCACCCATCACCACTGGGAAGGGCAGAACAGGGTGAGCAGGTTTGCTCTGAGGTTTGATGAGAGACACAGACAGGATCAGGGGTGGATTGGAAGATGGAGTGAGCCTGGCAATTAAATAACAGGTTGACGAATGTTTAGCTGCCAGTGAATCACTTCAGATCAGATTGCCTTTTTGCACGGACACACCTGATTTACAGCAGACCTGGCTTGTTCTTTGTCACTGTCCCTTTTCATTTTTGTATATATGAAGTATTGTATTTCAAAAACATGACTACCGTCCGTCTGTATTGACAAAGTAGTCACTAGGAGCGGTAATTGTTACAAACTGTTCCCCTCCTCTAGACCCCCGCGGTCTTGCTTGCAACATAGCGTCGACATACGTGAATAAATCAACATCTTCACATGTGCTCTAAGAGGTCCAAGAGCTGCGATTTACACCCAGTAACTGGTGTTCAGGAGGTTTCCAGCTCATGTATTAACACAGAAAAGCAGACGTTCTAACATTAGATGCTGCTGTTTGAAATTGTGTTCATTCTTCTTGAGTCTCATTTACTAAGACAAACATTTTGAAACCAAAACTTACACAACAAATGTTAATTCATTGCCAGTTCTGTAATGTCAAGCGAGACATCCTGCACTGTAATTGATCACACCATGCAGTTGAATTCACAATCACAGTCAAATTGGGCTGTACTAATCCAGGATGCAGCGATGGTGGCCTTGTAAAATAGTGTCAAGGTGGAGTGTGTGGACATAGGGAGACAAGCCCTGACATTAAAATGGATAAAGCCACGCAAAATAAAAGGTAACAGCATCTAACCTGTTTAGATTTGTTTAATTAGCTGCTAGGTTAACTTGCTATTTTCAGCATGTAGGTGTCTAGATCTGAGGTTTCTTGGAACGGTAAATGGACTGTAATTTTATTGAGCCTTTCTAGTCTTCTGACCACTCAAAGCACTTTTACAGTACATATCTCATTCACACACATTCATACACTGATGGCATTGACTGCCATGCAAGGTGCCAACTGCTCATCAGTTTGGGATCTTGTAAACAGTAACATAACATGCAGATTTAGTGGAACAGAAAGGAGAATGTTGTGTGAAATAAAATCATTCAAAATGTCCTATGTTTGTTTGGCAGGATGCTAAAGCATAGATGGAGTAACACGAGTCTGCTGCTTTCTGTCTGGACTGGACACGGAGTCTAGACTTCAATTTCAGTTAAATCATCACATACGATTACACAGGTGTAATCATAGTGAACTGCAGTCTACAGTATAAGCTCATATAAATATCAATATCTGCACATATGCTGTATATACTGTAGTTTGGTGCTCCATTGGCTTAGTTAGTGATAATATGCTTGTCTTTGTCTTTCAATATTTCTGGTGAAGAACACCACTTTGGAGTAAAACAGTGTGGTATATCTTCTTCTTCTTGTTATTCTATTCAGTGTGATCTTTACTACATGCACCACAGCATGTATGCTGTCGTAGCTGTTCTATCTCATCCTCTGAGCGACTTCTATTGTCAAAAGTCAACTTGTTGCTGATGCTTAGTAACTTTTTTGGCTCCCATTGACCTCTGCTTCCTTTCTAAATGCAAAGGCATGATAATATATCCAGGTACATCTAGTCTGTATAATTCTCTGTGCAGATTTGTCAGAATTTACCCACGTCTCTGCCTGTGACTTTCTTGTCCTTCGTAGCCTGACCCTCCAGACCCTGTTTCAGTCCTAATGCCTGCTTCATTTACAGTAGTATTGATAGACCATGAACTCTTTGTCAGTATCACTCTCAGCTATTGAATGTTTTTGCTTTCTGCCAGCCACAAGGGCAGCATCGCTTTCATTCTTTCTTTAGTTTCCAGTAATGTGATCGGTTTTACCTCCTCTGCAAACTCATGAGATAGGCTTTTCTTATTTTATCATGGTTTTGTAGCTTCTTAGGCTCACCAGTCTCTAATGGCCCAAGTAAGATATATTCAGTTTTCTAGCCAAGCTGTGCCTGATTGTTTTCAGCCATTTTCTTCACAGCAGACAGATCTACAGCAAAGGCAAAGGCAGGCATATGCTTGAAGAAAACTAGACTGTGAAAAGTGAAATCTGTGAAAGTGTTGCAGAGACAGTGACACCTGTTCTGAAAGGGAACAGTCAAAAGCGGGATGAAAAGCCTGCTCTTGTAGCTATAGATGCAATCAGTCTTACAAATTGTCTCTGTGCAGACAGTAACCATCTCCTCAAAAGCGTTTGTGTTGAAGTAGTTTTGTGGGTGTTACGGATGCTGCCGTGCAGCCCAGGCTTAAATGATGATGGAATGTGCTTTGTGAAAAAAAAGATAGGGGGAGGAAATATTACATACAAAAGCCTTCTGTTTTTGTCTTAAGGGGAGGGGTGTTACGGCTGCCGCCGTGCGGCCTGGGTTTTAGTGTAGGGTGTGTGTCCGTTCCCCTATGTAGAACAGAGGTGGCTGCCAGTGCCTGATTGCCCCCCAAGTGTCAGAGGTGGGTTTGCTTTGGGCGACACAGTACCGGGTTGTGCAGGGCCGGGATTGGCGCAGCATCCTCCACGCACCGCCAATCAGAGAGCCCAATCATCTGTATCCCGGTTATTTAAACCAGGAGCGCACAAGCATGGAGGCGGCTTGTTTTCTTTGTGTCTTGGGAGCACGCCTCGTTTGGATAGACTGTGATTGCTAACTCATTTGAAGATTGTGGAGCTTATTTTCGTTTGGGACTGGGCCGAGGTTTAGTTTAGTTCAGTTTAGTTTAGTACTGATTACACTTGTAGAGATGATTTTTGTTCAATTCATTAGTTTAGGGGTGCGGTTTTCCATGTGTTTTTGTTATTGATAAGTAAGTAAGTAAATTAGTAAATTAGAGAGTGAGTTTTTTTCTTTCCCGTGTTGTTTAACTTTGATAACATAGGCTCTGTTTAGAGTTCTCTTTTTGTTATATTTCTTTGTTTTTATGAACAGCATCTGCTCGCCCTCTGTTCCCTTAACACCTCACCCCTTTTTGTTAAATTAGAATTTTCAACAACAAGAAACACATGGAAAACAGCACCCCTAAACTAATGAATTCAACGAAAAGTTGAAAGTGTAATCTAAACTAAACTAATTAGACACTGATTAGCGCCTGCCACTCCTTAGAAATAGCAGTGACTCCTATCATTCAATGAGGGTCAGCACCTTAAGGTGTGATCTTTTTGAGTCTGACAGGACCAGGGTCTTATCTGACATACCAAGCATTCTCAAAGTCTGCCTTCTGTGTTCAGGCAGGGCACTAGAGAGCAAACGTCTAGGAGAGGACCCAGAGGAGAATCCAGTATATGTTCAAAAATTCATACATGTGAAGAATGAAAGAGTCCGAAAACAATGTCCAGTTACAAAAAGAAGTCCTTAATTAAATAGACCATGTACACTCCACAGCAAAGCCTTTCAATCACGAAGGCATTGCATGGACCAAAACTGAATGTAGCGCCCAGTGTCTGTCTGGTTGGTTCTTAGTGTGGCCATTGTCATTTTGTTTGTGGATTGATGCCACACAAGGGTGGTAGAACGGGTCGTCCACGAATCAGTGCCGTCAGTGTTTGAATGGCTGAATGGCTGAATGTGATGTGAGTGGTCAGAAGACTAGGAAGGTGCTATATAAGAACCATTTACCATTGCATTAAACACTGTTACGCCTGACTTGAGAATTAGTTCTGTTTGTAGATGTGGACTGAACCCAACTGACTTTACACATGCAGATCAGTTTAGTCATCATGAGGAGCCCAGAACTGTCTCCTGTGAACACACTTGTATAATGTATTCTCTGGCACTGGAGAAGCTTACACTGATAATGTCATAATGATATCTACAAGGTCATCAAAGACTATTCATTTTTAACAGAAAAGCAGTGTTACAAACTTGAAGTGTGGAGTTTGAAAGGCATGGCAATTCCCAGGTGGGGAGAGTTTAACGAAATTCACAGCGAGAAATGTAGGTCGCACTGTTTTACTGAGGGCCAAAGTCATGAGATCTCTGCTGCACTGATTTTAAATCTCTTCTTTTAATCATATCACAGTTCTAGTAATACAAATAAGATGCAGTCAGAGCAGTAATGTCCTTGGTGTTCGAAGCAGACCACATGATAAGATGGTATCTGATTTATCAGAAAGAACTTACTGATGCTTGAATGGAGTCACAGCTGATGCAGCAGGTGAGAAACAGTGACGGAGTAGATGAATGTAGAGAGATGGAGGATGAACAAGGTGTAAGAAAGCTTTGCAGCAGTGGATGATCTGTCTTATAATGTCAGTCTCACCTTCCACCTCACCTCCTTTTGTTTGTGACGTTCAGTTCTTTCTGCTCCCCTCTACATCCGCAGTCTTTCATGAAAAATACACACTTCTAACATGGTCTACACTGAATGTGATGCCAAAATCATGCAGACACAGGTTTGTGTTGTTCCTTGGCTCAGATGTGACGGTGAGTTGAGGACAGAGCTGTGTGCTGGCGTGATATCTGTCACCTGGTGAAAGCAGAGAGAGCAGCAGAGAATTAAACATGGCTGCTGGGCTGGAAGACTGTTTTGGCCATTGAAGCCTTGATTAACAGCTGTCATCCAGTCTGACACTCGCTTCACTTTTCACACCGGCTCATCCTCTGACATCACTACAGCAGTTAATAATACATTCATACGGTGCTCTGAGAAGAGGAAACATTATGGAACAAGATGCACAATTCTGTCTCTCACTGACCGCACACAGTTCAGACTGTACACACAGATGAAGTCAGCGATGGTACAGATTCCTGAAGAGCTTTAGTGTACCTTTCTTTCCTTCTCTTGTCCTTCACTCGCCCATCCCCCACTTCACTCCTCTCCTTCCCAACCTCCCCCACTTCTCTGATAATAATGCAGACGAAGGTGTGCAGCAGGAGGAGGGATGTGGAGGTTTTTTTACACTCCTTCAGTGAGGGAAAGTGTGTGTGTGTGTGTGTTTGTCACATTCCATTCAGTGGCACTCTGTGTGTTTTTGTCCTTGTACTGTATATGTGCTGGCTTTCATATACTGCCCATGTATGGCTGTGAACACACATCCAGAGGAATAACTCAGCTCAGCCTGGCACTTCCTTGCACGCACTCCATACCCCCCCACCTCATCCTCCCTCCTCTGTCTATCCCCCCTTCCTTTTCATTTCACTTGGTCAGAGCCTGGAAGTCCTCATCAGAGAAGATCAGTCCACCCTCTTCCGCTTGTGTGGCACAGTGAAGCCATGCACTCATAGCTGTAAACTTTGCTCTCATTCTCTCTGTGAGGATGCGTGCCTTGAAAACACCAGTGTATTAGACTGACTGTATGACTGACTGACCTTTTCTTCAGGGTGGGCTTGATGGTGTTTAGTGTGTTCCCATTTAAATGATGTGTCATGTGCACAACAATCACATTGAAACAGTCATTGGCAATGCAATTCTTGTTCATAAGTTTGTAGTTTATTAAATATGTGGTTGAAATTCAGGAGAAAAGGTGTAAGAATGCACTATATGAACACTTGTGGTCTGCTTAGTACGTAAAGTTTGTTAAAGGTCCAGTGTGTCAAGTATCTAATGGCAGGAATGGAATCCAGTATTCATTAGTATGATTCCATTAGTGAATTGTTTTGTTGTCTTTGTCTTTGTCTCTGGCTGCATGAGAAGATGAACTCCACAACATGTAAGAATATTTATACATAATATACAAATACATAACCAGTGTCAGAACATGGAGGTGAATGCTTTGAACCATTGGTTACCATAGCATGTGCTACTACATGCTAATCTTAAAACAGGACTCTGACATGTTTAATCTCATCTTCTTGAATCTGTCCATGCTCATGACTGGTGAAGGTAGCTGAAGAGGACACAAAGCTGGAAGCTGATCTGCTTCAGCCTGCGCTGTTTTAAAATAATGTCATTCACTGGCTGTAATTACTCCTCTCTGGCCTGTTAATCCCAGTGGATATGAAGTTGGGAGTACACACACACACACTCTATTACACCAGTGGATAGGTTAAGCTGAGCGTGGATGAAATCCGCTCCACTTAGATAACCCAGCCAGTGTTTTAGTCACCAGGTCTCTGCAACCTCAACTCCAACCTGTCACGTGTTCCAATCATCCACTTCACCCTCCGCTCACATAATAAGAGCACACGTAATCCTCCCATGAGACAGACACAGAGCTGTTTTACCTCTGTACTTCTACCCTGATGCATTTCAAATCAGATTTTATTTGTATAGCCCAAATTCACAAAACACATTTTGCCTCTGAATCTGTACAGGGAGTGACACTTTCTGTCCATTTCCCTTTCGTCACTCTATATTGAGAACAGTGTACTCCATCAGCTGCTTTGGAACCTCCATAGCACCCTCATACATCCCACCTGACAACACTTTTGTCAAATATTCTCTCTATTATTAGAACATTTCACTCTCCAAAGTAAGCACTGAGAACAGGGCAGAAACAACAGGAGCAATCAGGCAGGGAGAGCAGTGTGTGACAGTTCATCAAGGAAAAATATGTATGTGAATGGGAAGCCAGCTGTAAGGTGTAGATGAATAGGAGTACATTATTTGGATATGCATAGATAATGTGCTCTGAGTATATACATATAAAAAAAACCTACGTATTATTGCAGGGTGCAAAGGCCGTCACAAGCTTACAGTACACTGACGCAAGTCTGCCCCTGAAGATGTGTTGAACACAGTTATCAGAACGTGTGGGAAGCTAAAGATAGATGTGTGAAAACGTCAAATGAGCACAAAGCCAGACATGACAGTGCTGTGAAGATAATGTGAAAAATGAGGATTCAAACATTTTCATACATTCATTCCTGAAAAGCATTCATAGTGTTACATGAAATCCAAGCAAAACAACGACTTCATGTTCACACTAGAACCAAAATATGAACTCGACACAGTTTTCCTTTTCGTTACTTTGAAATGTGCTAATTATTTTCAGACATGAAGCATGTGTGCTGCTCGTTTCTTTATATTCCATGAGACCACACGGTACTGATCTAAAACTGGGTTGTATGATCTGGGGCCCTGGGGGTAAGAAACAGTCAAGGGTCATCCCAGGCCCCTGTTTCCCACCAGTCTCCTGCCCTGAGCTGGATTTTTCAGGGCTCACCGGGTTTTTTGAGGCGGGGGACTCTCCTACTTCTGGAGGACAACTTGTCCCACTGTTACTATTTATATAAGCAGTAATAACACAGCACAACAGGGACCATCACCCCCCCCATCAACACACATCTGCCCCTTGTGCTGCTTTGCTGGGTTTGTCTGTACTGTGAGAATGTGTGTACATTAGCCTGGTTCAGAATGGTCAAACATCCAGAATTACATTCCATACATATATTATGCTTTCATTTGTTGTGTGACCTTCTCAATTGGGTCATTGATTTGTACTAGGATGGCAGTCTGTTTTATGTATTTTTCTTGTGGAGTATTGGACCATGTAATGACTATACGAGAGGTATTACATTCCTTCACTGCTGTTTGTTATTTCTTTCTCCTGCATATTGTGGTGAAAATGAATACATGTTGGTGCCCGGTTGCTGTCGTTGATTGTTCTTTGCGGGTGTATAGTTTCTCAGTACATCTCACTGAATTGAAGTGTAGACTGTGTGTGTGAGCTGATTTTGTTACTATGGCCAGATGTGTTTGGGATAATCCTCTGAATTCACTGCTTTTCACTTCCTTCTTTTGACTTCTATGAGTGCAGGAAATGAAATCATTCAAGGGAAGGTCTTTCGAGGAATATAAACATAAATCTGAGGGGTTGGCTAATCAACGTTCCTTCCGTTTCTTAAAGCGATCCTCTTTTTCCTGCTGTGTTTGTGTGTGTGTGTTCCTGACTCATATGTAAGGCATGCATTCAGACCTGGAGAACATCACTTGTCAGCCTTATCATTCATTAGCTGCTTCTCAGTGACAGACTGCCAGGAAATAAACCTGGAAGTTTCTCCACTCAGAATGATGAACACCAAGCCTGTTATGCCGCTGACATCACTGAGTGTTCAAATGTTTGGACTGAGGTTGTTTATATAATCAACCTAATGTAAAAGAGACGAGTGAACTTGCCTGAGCACAGATGGTGTGTTTACTTGCTGTGGATGCCAAGTGTCAACAGCCAGGCACACACTGTACATTAGTAAAAAACTCCTATGGATACACACCCACACATCCACTGAGAACAGCTGGGTGATGTCACAATAGTAGTGTAATACTGTATTCCTGTCTGCTAGGAAGAGAAGCAGCTCTTACATTGTCTGGAACACTGCTGCAGGGATGAACGCCATCCTTCCAAAAACATATTTTCATTTTGATGGGGGTGGAAGCGTCTTCCACAGGAGTTCAAAGGCCATAGCATCATTCACTTTATTTTCACCTTAAAATATTCAGTGAGCCTCAGTGAGACCATGCAGGCATGGTCAAGTATTAAGGTGACTCTCTGAGTAACTTTCTGCTGATTTGTAGTGACCCCTCCCTCATATAGGGCACAGGGCCACTGCACAGGGCGTGGGTGACCACAGGGGATATGGAGTGATACTAAACTGAATGTTCACTGGGGTTGACACACACTGCCTATCAAACATTGTGCTGTTCAATGGAGAATTCACTCTGATGACGGCGAGGCAGACAGTGTATTGTTAGTGCCATATCCTTATTGCAGATTCTCCAATGCTGTTTTTCATTTACCTCAACTAGGTCTGTAGTTAAACAGATTTATAGTAGAGGCAGGCCATAGAAGACATCAGTGTTTTTTATTTAATTTAATTATATTTTAGCAAGAAGCTGCCCACTTTCATTTTCTGTTAAATGTACAGTGTCCCGTGTCAGACGAGCATGAGACATGATTGTAAAAAAGAGAGTTTTAACTAGGTTTGTTTGATTCACTCTGTATTTCCAGGATGTGGTTTTGTGTGCAGAAAAGTTACGTAAGTTAGCTAGTTTGAGCACAGACGCAAAGGAATCCTATAATACTGTATATATATATCTATATATATATATATATAATATATATATATATATATCATGTGTTTTTCTGTCATTCGTTTGTGAAGAGTAAACATATGACGGTGAGTCAGACAGGAGTGGCATCTGCTCACATCATCAGACACAGAGACACAGAAAGACACAGAGGCAGATGATGGAGGGTCAGTGCAGAGGGCTGAAGAATCCATCGGGTCTGGAGGTGGACCGAGCAATACCATCAATATTTGGTAAATCCAGAGGACTGTCCCCTCACTGCAGCCATGTATGGTCAGCAGCTGGTTAGCTGTCCAGTAAAGGAAATGAGGTAACTGAGAAACAAGTGAGGATGATGTGAGAGGAGTTCAGTAAACCTGCCGTCTGTACCCTTGAGTCCGTGAACTATTTTTCTGTTCTGAACAAAGTCCATCACAAATCAGAAAGAAGCTGTAATGAGGCAGAGAAAACGCTGACACACATGCTTCTGTGCTGCTTGCATTTGTCATTCTGTTTGTTATTGGCAGAAATGAGGCCATCCCGTCTTCAGATTACCACCCAGATTTTCTTCATATTTTATTGTCATGCCATGTTTGCTGCATCAGTGTCCGTCTGTGACAGTCCCAGCCCACCCTGTGGGACATGCTGATCGGTTATCCATCTTTTTTCCATCGTTCAGTCACAACCTGACCCTCACAGCTGTGTTTGTCCAACTGTGGTTCAGTGAAGCAGCCACGGGGAATCAGTGATCTGTCTTGACCTCGGCCTCAGAGTAAAAACAAACAAACAGATAAAACACAAAGGAAATGCTAAATATGGTAAATGCTAAATATCTCCTTTCTAGTCTTCTGACCACTCAAAGCACTTTTACACTACATATTTCATTCACCCATTCACACACATTCACACACACCGTTGGCGCAGACCTCTGGAGCAACTTGGTGTTCAGTATCTTGCCCAAGGACACTTCGACATGCAGCAGCAATATATAACTTAGTCAGGTAGTAATGTCAACTTTTTATGGCTGATTTTCAAGTTTCAATATCTTTGCGTCACTATAGTACATACATGACATCTGCTGCAGGCTAATTCAAGTGCATTATTACCAAGTTGGTTAAGTGGTAATGGTAATGTGAGATTAGTCCATAACATCAGCCACATGGCTTCTTCCTTGACACCCCAGATTAAGACTAATCTCTATAAACAGGACTCAGATTTTAGCACCAGAAAGTGTTCTGGTTTCCGTTTGTAGCCTGAGTAGTGTTGACTAACTCTTGTTTGAGCAGGGTTTGGTTGCATGCAGGTAAATAGTTCATGTGGAGAACAAAAGAGGTGGGGGCCTTGTTGATGAAGTACGCTGCAGTTGGGCTGTAGCCATGATCTTTCCTGCTTACCTCAGGGTCCTGGAGAGACAGCAGATAGCAGCCAATCACCATCTCCATAGGCTCCAGTCTGCCTTTGTCCTTGGCAGTCGTAGCAGCGTAGCAGATGGTGATCAAGGAGGTGAGGATAGACTCAGTGATGGAGGTGTGGAAGTTCACCATCATTATCTTTGGCAAGTTGAATGACTTCGGCAGCCACAGGAAATACAGCATGATCCAGGTTCACCAAAATCAGTCATGCCTCATTCACCCTATTACAAAATGACTCTGAAGCTGTTATGTTAATGTAAAGTTTCATATTGTGGCTTTAAACTGAGAGGAAATGTCAGGATGGCTGATGGCAGGTTTCATAAGCAATAAGCAGATTTTTTCTGATCAGTCAAAGCTAGCTAAATAAGTTCCTGCAGTGTTCTGGCTGCCCTTTCATGTTTCCTCACTATTCCAAAATTGTCCATCCCAAACTCTCCAACAGTATATCAATGAAAATCAGGTTTTGGTTAATATTATTTGAGGTTATTACATCAGTTTGTGTACTGAAGCCCTTTGACCCTGATCATATTTGTTGTATGGAAAAGTGAAAGAAGCAAAGTTGTGTAAGCTCATTTGAATTAGTTTCATACCCTCTAAACACCAGCACCTGTGTAGACTGATGACGCTCCATGTACCTGCAGGAAGTGATGAGGCATTCTTTTATTATTTTGTAGCGTATTATGAGCACTGATAGTACAGTATGAGTCCACATAATGTATACTTTCTACTGGTCAACAGTGCAGAGTGTGTGTCTTTTCTCCTCACACCTCTGTCTGTCATCCTCCCTCAGGCCTGGCTGGCTGAATTCTTCCAAACACGATTTATGAAAAGTCCACTTTGAATTTCAATGAGCTCTGCTGGGATCTGTTCTCCTCAACTGCACCATATGGTTAGAGAGCTGCAGCCAAGAAAAATGCAACCTCTTACTTCTCATTATGCATATACAAAGGGACCAAAGCTAAATATGACAGTGTGTCTCAGTTTAGGTTGTACATTCAGTGCACACAGTGACAGTCAAGCCACATAATCTCACAGTGCAGTGTGTATGTGGCTTCACAGGCAAAAGTCATTTTGGTCCAAATCAATACACAGAGAGAAACTGGTGCCTGTGCTGATAATCCACATCGACCCCTCTCAGGACTTGTTTTATGTGGCGAACCACAACAGACAAGCTATTAACTGTCCTCTATCGAGCCAGGCATCCCAACAAAATCCCAGTGAAGGAGGCATCAGCTTCAGTCAGGCTGAGGCCTTCTCTTTCTGTAGCTTACCACTCATGTAATGACCAGTCTATGTGTGTTATCTACATAGCATTAAGGAGAAGGAAAACATTTATTATGGGTGGCCCACAGTCACCTTTAACACCACTGCTGCTGATGATTCATACTTTCCATATGGTGTGTTACTAGCGGCCTCTGCTGCTCCATCCTTATCACCAGGGTGACACACAGCAGCGGGTAGTGTCAGGTCATGTTCACATCCAACACAGAGGCGCTTCCTCTCTGTCCACATCTCTTCATATCTGTTTCCTAAGCTGCATCTTCATCAGTGGATACATTTTGCTTAGTTGTCATGGCAACGACTCATCTCAGGTGTCATCGTATAATTTTGAATATCCTCCCTGATCTTCCTCTGTCTGTTAACTGACCTTTGAACTACTCCCAGTGGATGCTGTGTGTTTGGGTTTGTGTTCACACTCAGCTGATGTTGTCTGGACTGTTTCCCTGTGATGAGCCCCACAGCTGTCACATATGATGTCATCGTGTGATGTCATACAGCACTCTCCTCTCTGGGGGAACCTGGCAGAGATCTTCAGCTGCTGATGGACTCTGTGTGCTTTCCTTGCGCTTGCTGGTGAACCTCCATCTCTCTCTGTTGTCCTCCTCACTGATGAGATGTTGTGCTCTGTGTAGGAGGCTCCTCACCGCTGATCTTTGATGGTGTAAGTGCTGATTCAAATTCAGATACTGCTCTGTGTGAGTGGGTTTACTGCACACTGTGCTCTTCAGCTCTACTATTTTCTATCTATATCTATTTTATTTCCACTGAGAAGAACAGACGGCAGTTTTCATGCTGTATGTGTGTTTATAAGAGTTGGGAAAGAACATCTCAATAAGGTCAGGATCTAGTAGAGGTGTGTGTGTGTGTGTGCGTTCTGCTGTGTGTGCACAGGTGCTCTGGCTGTGTGCTGTCACAGTAAACACAAAACTTCATCACTATTTCTCTTTAAATTAAATTTTTCTGCATTTCAGCAACCTTGTTTTCCAATTCCAAACTGCTCTACCACTTGTTTAGTTTCCTTCCAGCACACATGGAAGAGGAAGGTGACAAAAACATTGGCACAGGTGGGTTTGAGGGCACAGCAGGGTCCCAGTGGAGAGGTGAACTTGGAACCGATGGTGCTTAAAACATTCTCATCCATTACTGAGGCTCGAGATTAAAACCTTGAGGTATCAAAAGAGCCTGTTCCCCTTTTCTTCAGAGCAAATCCATCTATCAAGAGAGAGGGGAAATGTTCATCAAGTGTGTGTGTGTGTGTGTGTGTGTGTGTGTGTGTGTGTGTGTGTGTGTGTGTGTGTGTGTGTCTGCCCTCTGAGTTGTAGGGAAGTGGCAGCTGAAGGAGCATTTGGCATGGTGCCCGTCTCCAGTCCATCACTTCTATAACAGAGGAGAGGGTCTGTGATGGTGTCACACTGTGCTGAGAGGAGGGCACATGTAACACTTCACACAGTCTGTCATATATAGTTATATAGTGGAACTAATGTTGCCACAGTAACGAGTACTTTGTAACGTGAGCAGCCGGGGATGTGTTGTTGCCCTGGTTACGCGACGCTTTCTTATGCCGGTATGTGTTGATGTTTTGAGCTGGCATTAAAGTAGATATAAACGGATCATTTTACACAGTCAAAAGCAGCCTACCGAACTGCTCAGTTTTATAGTCTATATATAGTTACAACATGTTATGTTCCATGGAATCTTAAAGAATAATTCTGAATTGTTAGAAATTTGCTCTTACGTTTACAACTCTGTCCATCATTTCTTTCACTTATCATACTGACTAACAAAGTAGAGCAGTCAGGCGGTCAGGCAATCGATATGTCTTTTTCTGTCCCTGTCCCAATTCTTTTTAACATGTTGCACGAATCGAAACCCAGTGTGTGTACCCACCTTTTGCTTTGGTGACAGCTTTGTGTTCTCTTGGCATTCTCTTGTTCAGCATCATGAGGACATCACCTGGAATCGATTTGAAACCTTCTACTCTGAAGAATCGAAAATCTGAAACATTTTGCTTTCTTTACACCTTTTTGCTTGAAAGATCGTTCGTTATGTGTTATTTCCTAGTTTTCATGTCTTCAATGTTCATCTCCAATGTGTCCAAACTTCTGACTGATGCTTTATATTTTCCACAGTGTCCCCAACACACATTTATTTAGCTCATCAAATAAAGTTGAAAGCAAATGAAAATGCTCACAATTACCTGACTGGATATGACTCATCTTCTATATTCTATCTGGAGATATATGATGGTGAATACTTGGTATTTATGGTATTTGTGCTATACAAGAAGCATTCTTGCTATTCTACGACTGTACCTGCATGTTAATATAATAACTTTTTGTATATATATATATACAGACCCTTTCCAAAAAATTAGAATATCATGGAAAAGTTTACTAGACCCTTTCCAAAAAATTAGAATATCATGGAAAAGTTTACTTATTTCCATAATTCCATTAAAACGGTTACACTTTCATAGATTATAGATTCAGGGCCCACACTTCAAACAATTTCAAGTATTTATTTGTTTATTTTAACAAAATTTGGGCTTCCAGTTAAAAAAATCCACAAAAACAGGAATTCAAAAAATTAGAATACTGTGAAGAAATCAGCCCAGATTTTGCAGGGCATTAATGTTTTTAACTGAGTGTCACACACTAATCATCTACTAAACTCAAAGCACCTGACAGACTTGACAACTGGCCAGAAGACCATCATTGATACCCTCCATAGGATGGGTAAGCCACAAAAGTTCATAGCTAAGGAGGCTGGCTGTTCACAGAGTGCTGTGTCCAAGCATATCAATGGAAAGTCTAGTGGAAGGGCAAAATGTGTCAGGAAAAGATGCACCAGCATAAGAGATGACCGTGGACTTCAGCAGATTATAAAACAGAGAAGATTCAAGAATCTGGCAGAGATCCAGAAAGAGTGGAATGAGGCGGGAGTCACAGCTTCAAAAACCACCACATTCAGACACATCCGGGAGATGGGCTACAACTGTCAGGTTCCTCGGGTCAAGCCACTTCTGAGCCTGAGCCAACGCAGGAAGCGACCTGGCCCCTGCCCATACCGCCAGAAGCACCAAAACCTGGTTTAATCCCATGCCATCACAGTGCTTGACTGGCCAGTCAACTCGCCAAACCTAAACCCCATTGAGAATCTATGGGGTATTATCAAGAGGAAAATGAGGGCCACCAGACCCAAAAACAAAGAAGAGCTGACAGCAAGCATCAAGGAAATCTCGGCTTCCATAACACCCACGCAGTGCCACAGGCTGATTGCCTCAATGCCACGGCGCATCGAGGCAGTGATTAAGGCAAAGGGATTCCCAACCAAGTATTGAACATTGACGTATCGTTTAGAAAGTACCATATTTTGATTGATTTGATGTGATCATAATTTCTTTCTTTCCTTCAGCAAAAACTGAGAAGTAAATGGTGATTTCTTCACAGTATTCTAATGTTTTGAATTCCTGTTTTCATGGATTTTTTTAGCTGGAAGCCCAACATATGTAAAAATAAACAAATAAATACTTTAAATAGTTTGAATTGTGGGCCCTGAATCTATAAACTATGAAAGTTTAACCTTTTTAATGGAATTATGGAAATAAGTCAACTTTTCTATGATATTCTAATTTTTTGGAAAGGGTCTGTATGTATATATACATCACAAGTTGAAATAAACTTGAATGTTAGCTGACGGGTAGCCCTGCAGAGGTTGCTGTTTTCTTGCATTAGATGCAGAAACATGTAATGCTGCACATGTTTTCTGAGACGATCTTTGTGATCTATGATGCAACATATTCTGAGCTGTTTTGCTGATGCTGTCAGAAACTGCAACAGTGTGAACTGGGCCTGCTCACAGGACAGAGGAACACAGGAATGATGAGCTGAGAGGATTGATCATCATTATTTTTTAGATTTTTGTTTATGGTAAAACATCATGTTTCATACTATGCGTGTCTTTCTGGACTTTGAACAGAGCCAAGCTGTTTCCTCCTGTATTCACTCTTTATGCTAAGCTAGGCTAGCCACATCCATCCAAATAAACTTCAGTGTGTGTTCATGGTGATGAAGGAACTTGTCACCAGGTGAATGTGTTTATGACAATGGAGCTCTGGACACAGAAATATGATCAGGCTCTGATGCACACAGACTTATTAATGGATACATTCACTGTTGACAAAGATAAGTATAGAAAATGTCAGCAGTCTTTAGTTGAGTACTTTAAGTACAAATACAAAAACAGAAACAGTTCTTTAGGTAGTCTAACGTGTAGCCTTGTGACCGCTTCCGTCCACACTACCACACCCCGCTCTTCCTCTCGTCCTGGTTAGCAGGCCAAGCGGGTGAGGGCAGCCAGTCGTATGAGGCTGTCCAGTCACGCGCTGCTAGTAGACACGTGCCACGCTGCAGCCAGCAGCACACACATTTAATGAAAATGCAACCATTACGCATGAATTCCTCAGCCAACCACAAACACACACACACACACACACACTGATATACACACACCCGTGCCAGTGAGTATTGAATGTTCTCTATGCAGACAAATCTGATCCACTAACATGGCTAACCCACATCCAGAGGCTCAGTATGATTAAATGCTACAGTCCAAACTCTAACACACTAACACGCTTTGCCTCAGCTTCAGCTTCCTACACTTACACACAAAGGGACAGAAAAGCCATTTAAATCAGTGTTCTGTTCTGTGATGCCCTCAGCTGCTCAGTCATAACACACACACACACACACACACACACACACACAGGACAGACTGAGCAGCCGTGCAAGAGACAAATAATATACATTGCAATGTGACTTTAGATATATTTAACCTGGTTTTCCTAACCAGGTACAACTTTGAATTGAATTGAGTTTAATCAAACTGATCCACAGAAAACCTTCTAAACTAATCACTACATAACATGTGAGTGCATACTGAGGACTGGACTGCCATGTATGTCTGTGTGTACTACTTGATGGGAACTTTGAGGTGTACATACACTCATAGGGGTTCAGTTCTGTAGGTGACAAAGGGGTCATCCACAGTGGTAACATCTTATTGTTTAAAGGATCTTTGGATTTCTTTGGACAGACAGAATGTTTCGTTACAGTATTTCATTTTGTTGAGGGTGTAACCATATGACCTGATTATCCTGCATGTAAATGCATTTGATTCTAATCATCCATCTTGCTCTGGCTGTCAAACTTCAAACAGTATCATTTGAAATGTGAACTGAGGTGGGGTAGATGTTGAAGTTGCCGTTGCTGTGTGGGCACCCCTCTGGTTAGCAGTGTAGAACAGTGTGTCTCTCCCTTCACCCCGACATGCTGCTGTAAGCCAGACTGCAGGAGCTCTCTGCACACGGATAAAGGCCAGTCAATACCTGGAGCTCCTCATCTCTCTACAGCACCACACATCACCAGTCAGCGTGTCCTACACTGCCCCCATGAGGGCAGAACCTGCAACTTCAACACAGTCTCAAAGATGGCAGTGATGGCGATGTTACAATATCCAGTATAGTGTTATGTGCTGTAAGGTGGTGCTACATGTATTCACAGGAGGACTGGCAGATGTGGACTGTATACAACTGCTTATTGTCTTTCTTTAATAGCAGAGTCTTGTTTCCAATCTTTTCCACTCCACCTATGTGCTCTTTCATCATATTCTCTCTGTCTCCACGGTGATTTGTCACCACGGATATGTCGTCTAGGGCAACAGCTGTCAGCGAAGCTGAGGGGAAGCCCATGATGAGATGTGGCAGCAAGTGTATTTTAAGCTCATCAGCAGGTAGCCACAAAGTGTGAGTTCAGACATTTCAAAGGATAATGGGAGACAAAGCCTTCCATCAGTCTGCTATGAGCAGCCATATCACATGTGACTGACCAGTACCTCTTCAAATCAGGCCGGTAACAGCAGACCTGTATATTAACACAGTTTATTGTTGTGTGCTGCTGTGGATCATGTTGTGCTCATGTAGGGAGGAAGGTAGTGATAGGACCATCTCCATGGGTACGACTTACGAACACTCACTTTATTCACTGATGAGTTACTGCTAGATCTACAGTTGAACAAATGCTCACAGTGAAAAGACTGACAATAATTCCTGGCAGGACTGATTAATTGATTAATCCATTATTCATCCTCTTGGGGAAGTAGCTAACAGTAAAAAAGAAAATATGTGTTAATATGAGTTGGTTGCAGCAGCTGTTCAAACTTAGACTGAATATAATGCTAGTATTTTCATATATATTAGTGTTATTAGAGTATTATTGTGGCTAAATACTCTTGTTGCAAGGACCAATGAAGCTCAGAGGAGTTTTGTTTGTTCAATAGAAAATATTAAGAGGATGTATTAAGGATCTGAAGCACTGCAGCTGCAGAGCTGTTGTCAGATGATGGGCTGATATCAGAGCCTGTGTTAGAGGTTTCTGTGCTCTACTTATTTGGTGGCACAGTAACATGCAGCCACTGTCGAACCCCGCCCAGAGTGACAGTGATGACACACTTTTTCCTGAGTGACTGGGGCACTTTTACTAGAAGGGCAAATATGAATTATTTAAAGTATAAATCAGGGTGTCTGCGGTCATACCGGAACAATGATTATTTTTCAGTTCAAACCGTGTTAACACACCAGCCTCCTCTGATTTGATCTAGGCTTGGCTCGCTTTTGCAAAGTCCATTTGTGTTTTTGATGAATATACTTACACATACATATATTTGTTGATTTACTGCATTGAAGATGGGCGTCGACAACCACAATTTCAGACTGACACTCAGTTAATCACACTAATCTGTTGTCTTTGTCTCTCCTTTGTCCTCCCCTTCCCTCGTGGTCTCAGCGGTGGTCGTTCCTGATGGGGCCTCAGAGAAGGTGGGTCTTGGGGATGAACTGGGCAGTGAAGAGGATCTACTGTATGAAGAGTTTCGTGGTTCTGGACATCGTTTTGGACACCCAGGAGGAGGCGGAGGAGAGCAGCTAGCCATCAATGAGGTAGGCATGTCGAGCTATTTTTTCTACCATGAAATGACGGCTTTCACTGACATCATGGTTAGAAGCACTGTGACTGGCCAAGATGAAGCTTGTCCAGGTGGAATCATCATTTCACATTATTCTGATGAAATAACTGTTTGTGTGTTTTAGTTTAGTCATTTTCATTCTACCACTGGGGGCAGGATGAACAGTTTAAGCGTTGATGCAGTTAAAGTAGATATGAAAATGAAAAAGATTCTTTTTAGATGTTTTCACATCAGATGATGTTCCAGCAGTGATGATGGCAGAGAAGCCACCTGCCTGTTAAATCTCTCTCATTGTTCCAGTGTATTTTGAGGCCTCTCCAAACTCCTTCCTCTTTGTGTTTGCTGGGCAGAGTTGCTGTGACAGATTACTAAAAACCATGAGCCACCTAAACAATGCATTAATTAACAACAACAACAAAACAGTGTGGAGGCTGCAGAGACAGTGGGGGCAGAATTGTTGAAGTCAGCCCCTCCAGGGAGTGCAAGAGATTGGTTCATTGTTATGATTAAATGCCATGAATTCTTCTGACCTGACGGGGATACAGAGTGTCTGCAGTGTTTTATATGAACACTACTGCCCTCCTTTGGACTTCTTCTAATGACACCAACTTCACAGGTAAATGGCAACACCAGTGTTAGGATGGTAGCAAGGGAAAAAGATCCTGGCCTCAGCCGAGGACTAGGAATGGCTCTCACTGCCTTTTGGCTAATATGGGGTGGCATAAACAAGCTCTGAGGTTGCTGGGTTATTTGGTTGTCATGGATACCTGTTCTGGATTCTGCTGATGCACAGGCTCAGTAAAATGTGATTCACTGTGTGAGTAGATACGTGCACTCTTACAGCACCTCAAGGCTCACTGTGACTCTGTATGTATTTATACTGTGGCAGTGTGTGTACAGTATACTGTGTTTCCACTGACGGTGTCGATGGCAGAGCCCCCTCACTTTTCAAAATCCTGATTTTAAAGGAGCAGTGTGTAGTAACCTCTAACCGTGGCCTACAGTGAAAAATGCAAAATATTGAATTAGCTGCCTACGTGGTTACAATGCAGTAACAGAATCAAGTTTCACAGCTGATCAGCACTGTGTCAGTGTGACAGTTTGATCTAAGTTTCATGTGTTGAGCTGGACAGACTCCCTGAGAATGACATCACATGGTAGCCACGCCCTAAAATATATGCACTTTTATCATCTATTTTACCCTAAATGGAACCATAATTTACTAAATGAACATCATGCTGTATAGTAGAAGGCTTGAAGAGATTGAGACCATAAACCCATGAGTAATCTGTTTACTGAGGTCATGTTGAGTCATTTTTACATAAATCTTAATACAGACTTCTTTTGGCAGCCAGTGGAGTTGCCCCCTGCCTGCTATAAGACAGAATGTACTGTGCATAGGACACTTGATAGACTAGGAAGGTCGGTCCTCTAACTATGCTGTCAGTAGTACAGTATTGTATTTGACTGATGTACATGTGGGATTTAATGTTGGGAAGGAGCCTTGTGACATTTGTTAGTAAGGCCGGTCTGAGTGACTCTACAGGCAGCCGCTAAAGCAACTCTTAGTAATAAGTTAATAAGAACTCAAACATAATTATTGCCCTGTGACAAAGGTGTAGCTGTAACATGCGCTGTGCTACATTTGTGCAAACCCTTTTTATTCTTTTAAAATACCAATGAAAAATGATTGGTATGAGAGGTGCTGCTCGTAGTGACATGGAACATTATGATCTGTTTGAGCTCATCATTTCTGTGCATGTCAAAACTTGTTTCTGATTTTGTCAGAAAACTCAAATATTATTATTATAATGTGATTTACTCAGCTGTCTGCCCTGTGGTGTGGTAGTTGTAGGTTTTTTGCTGTATGGTGCCGTGTTTTCATTTGAAATAATTCCAGCTATAATCTATCACTGTCTTCTGGCCTTTCTGCCCCATTCTGCTGCATTCACATTTGTAAACTCTGTTTGATTGGTTGATTGTGGGAGCCAATCAAAACAGATAGCCAGGCAGGTTAGCACATAGACATATATACATAGACGCCGCATTGAGTGCTGAATCATACGTCGACGTCGCCGCCATATTGGAAATGGCAGGTCTGCCCGTGAACTAATACAAGGAAATGGACTGAACTTCATAAAGCGCCTTTCTATAAAGTGCTTTAAGTTAATGTCTCTTATACACACATTCACACACACACTAATATATCTGGGAAACAAACAGGCACCAAAAACAACGTATGTAACTTTTAAAGTGATGATTATAAATGTTTACTACTTATGTAAGCACCAAACCAACGTATGTATTTTTCTAATGCTGAGTGTTTACAGCTACTAATGTGTGTAACACTGTTACTGTGATGATAAATATTGAAATATTTATATTTAACATTTAATCTGTGTCTATAATAACCAGATCCTGAAATGTAGATGTGACATGAGGGTTTTCTTAATAAAGAGCATTACACGTGAACATATATATATACACATGCATATATATATATATACACACACACATATATATATACTATATCTATATAATATATACGCATGCGCGCATATATACACATGCATGCGCGCATATATACACATGCATGCGCATATATACACATGCATGCGCGCATATATACACATGCATCGCACATGCATGCGCATATATACACATGCATGCGCATATATACACATGCATGCGCATATATACACATGCATGCGCACATATACACATGCATGCGCACATACATACATACATACATACATACATACATACATATATATATAGTACACACACATATATATATTGTCAGGCCCAGAACAAAGCGGCAGACTCAGTCGCGGAATAGGCAGGTTTCAAAGAAGCTTTATTAGTTCCGAGCAGCTGAACACAGTCTACACAATTTACAACAAAAATGGCTACTCTAAGCAGCACTCTAACTCTAACTAAATCCTCTGCTACACTCTCTTGGAAAAAACGAAAACACTGAACTAGTGTTGATCTAATAAAGTTTATCAACCAAAAACACTCTCTCAAAATGAGGAGGAAACAGAACTATCTATATCTTATGGCTAACACCTAAACTGGCTGGAAACAAAAATCAATCCCGGAGGATGAAAAACTTTATCAAAAGGAAAGAAACCAACAAACAGAAACGATCCCGAAGAGTGAAAACAGGCTACAAAACTCTTTCAATCTTGAACTAAAGGGCTATGAAACTTACAAACAAGGACACAAGGAACAGGCTTGGAGGCAATGAAGGGCTTGGGTGCGACGAAACAGGAACGAAGACACTTCGGCACAGGACAAGGGGAAACACAGACTATATATACACATGAGGGAAATGGGGAACAGGTGGAAACAATCAGGGCGGGGAAGACAATCAGACTGGTGACACATGGGGAAGGGCAAGTGACCTGAAACGAGAGGAGAGTTAACTTTCAAATAAAACAGGAAATGACAAGACATAACAAAAACCCAGCTTGACACACCACGGTGTGACAGTGCCCCCCCTCAAGGGCCGACTCCTGACGGCCCAGGCTGGTCAGGGTGATCTCTGGGAAGTCCTCGATGGAGTCCGGCTAAGATGAATCGGGAGGGGACCCACTGGCGCTCCTCTGGTCCATAACCCTCCCAGTCGACCAGATATTGTCTGCCCCGACCTCGAGCGTGCGTTGCGTAGTTTGCGGACCTGTTACACCGGACCGCCATCAACGCTCTGGAGTTGGTGGGGGTGGGGGGGCCGGAACCATTGTGCCTCGCGGACAGGCTTGACCTGGCTGACGTGAACGTGGGATGGACTCTGAGGGACCGGGGAAGACGAAGGCGAACAGCTGCTGGTCCAACAGTCTTTGTGATTGGGAAAGGCCCCACGAACCGTGGTGCCAATTTCTGGTAATTGGGCGCCGGGCGTCTCCTCTTGTCCGCCGCTTGCTTCACCCGGTCCCCCTGGCGGAGCAGGACTTGTCGGGCGGCTGCCCATATGCGTCGGCATCGGCGAACCTGGGCGTGAGCGGAGGGCACCGTGATTCATGTTCCTGGTCAGGAAAACTGGGGGGTCATAGCCATACACACACTTGAAGGGTGAGAAACCTGTGGCTGAGGTGGGCAGAGTATATGAGCATACTCTACCAGACCAGGTGTTTGCTCCATGTAGAGGGATTCTGTGACCCAGGCACGGAGCCGGTTTCCAGCTGCGGTATAGGCGCTCGGTCTGGCCGTTAGTCCTGGATGGTAGCCGGACGTTAAGCTGGTTGTGGCTCCCAAGTGACGGCAGAACCCCCTCCAGAACCCTGAGATGACTGGGGCCCCCGGTCTGAAACGATATCCTTAGGAATCCATGAACTCTGACAAGGTGGTTAATTAATAGTTCAGCGGTTTCTTTGGCAGTGGGCAACTTGGGCAAGGCTATGAATCTGGCCATTTTAGAAAATCGTCAACTATAGTGAGGATCGTAGGTTTTCCTTGAGACACCGGAGCCCCGTAACGAATCCGTGAGATGTCCGACCACGGTCTGGAGGGAATGGGAAGAGGTTGAAGGAGTCCCATCCTTTTCCCTGAGGAAGTCTTGTTACGGGCACAGACCGAGCAAGCCCATTATCTCCCGGACCTGCCGCTCATAGCTGGCCACCAGAATCTCCGGGAGATTACGAACATGGTCCGCCGTACTCCCGGATGGCATGACAGGCGTGACGTATGAGCCCATGGATCACTGAGGTCGCTGAGCAACTGGCACATATAGTCGGTTTTCTGGGCAACCTCGAGGTGGGGCTATCGCCGTTAGCCTGTCTCACCTCATTTTCTATCTGCCAAGTTACCCCCCCAACCACACAGTTTCGTGGAAGGATAGGTTTCGGTTCCTGGCAACAGGCTCGGGGTCATAATTCGGGACAGGGCATCGGGCTTGATGTTCTGGGACCCCGGCCTGTAAGAGAGGGAAAACAAGAAACGGTTAAAGAACAGTGACCACCTGGCCTGGCGTGAGTTCAGCCTTTTTGCCTTTCTAAGATACTCAAGGTTCTTGTGATCAGTCCGACGATGAATGGCACCTCTGACCCCTCCAGCCAGTGCCTCCACTCTTCAATGCCACCTTGACAGCGAGGAGCCCCGGTTGCCCACGTCATAATCTTTTCCGCCTTGGTCAGTCGTCTGGACAACGCACAAGGGTGCATTTTGCCATCCTGCTCCGCCGCTGGACAGCACTGCTCCGACCCCTTCATTAGAGCGTCCACTCCACCACATTGGCGTCCAGGATCTGCTCGTGGGAGGGGTGCGGTGGTGAACCGGGTCTTGAGATCGTTGAAGGCTGCTTCGGCCTCTGGAGTCCACTGGAACTGGGTCTTGGTGGAGGTCAGGGCATGTAGGGGGGCCGTGATGGAACTGAAGCCTCGATAAACCGCCTGTAAAGTGTGGCAAATCCTAGGAATTGCTGTACCTTTTTGCGGTTACAGGGGTTGGCCAATCGGCAACCGCTTTAATCTTAGCCGGGTCCATCTGAACCCTTCCAGGGGCTACATGAAGCCCAGGAAGGAGATGGTGGTGGCATGGAACTCGCTTTTTTTCGGCTTTACCGTATAACTGGTTGTCGAGTAAACGGCGGAGTACCAGGTTTACATGGCGTTGTGGGTCCTAGGTCCGAGGAGTAAATTAATATGTCGTCCAAATAAACAAAAACAAAATGATCAAGAAACTCTGAGAACCTCATTAATCATGTTTTGGAAAACAGCGGGCGCGTTAGTAAGTCCGAAAGGCATGACCAGATATTCATAATGGCCGGTAGGCGTGTTGAACCCGGTTTTCCACTCATCCCCCTGTCTGATTCTGCAAATGGTATGCCATTTCTGAGGTCGAGCTTGGTGAAAATGTTTGCCTGTTGTAACTGATCGAAAACAGAGATCATAAGCGGCAAGGGGTATCTATTCTTGACTGTGATTTCATTCAGAGGGCTATAGTCTATACATGGTCGTAAGGATCCATCTTTTTTCCCGACGAAGAAGAAGCCTGCTCCCGCTGCCTTCAGGGAGGAGTCAATATATACCTTCATGGCCTCTTTCTCTGGCCCTGAGATGGAGTATAAACGGCCTTTAGGAATCGGAGCGCCGGGAATGAGATCGATGGGACAGTCGTATGGTCGGTGGGGTGGTAGGGAGATGGCTTTAACCTTGCTAAAAACCTCTCCAAGGTGATGGTAATCGGTGGGCACTGAGCTCAGGTCCGGGGTCTGGGATTCTGTTGTGGGAGGAACAGATACATGATTAATCACAGTGAAGGGTTTCTGCTGATTTCATTCACAACCCTGTGGTTAGACCGCTCTCCCTCCACCCTGAATGTTGCCAGATCTCCAATCCACCACTGGGTTGTGCTGCACGAGCCAGGGAAACCCTAGCACAATGGGATGAGATAGAGAGTCACATAAAAAAAAAGACATAGTCTCATCATGTCCCTGAATTTCCCATTTTACGGGTTCTGTGCGGTGCGTGATGGAAAATAGGTCCTGTCCATTCAGAGCCTTAGCCCTCATGGCCTGGTGAATGCAATGGGTAGGTACTTTGAGTTCTTGGGCTAATTTCCAGTCCATAAAGCTTTCGTCCGCTCCGGAGTCTATGAGGACCCCTACCATCTTGGTAGAGGTCTGATAGGTCACTTGGCCCTGGATCTGACATCGTGAGGATTTGTCAGAATGTTGCAGACTCACCTCGGGTCTCTTGGGGGGCAGGATGCCACCGGTGATTCATCTCTCCGCAGTAAAAACATCTGCCCTCCTGCTGTCGTCGCCGTCGCTCCTCTGGGGTCAGCCGTGCTCTCCCCAGCTGCATAGGTTCGCGGGGGAACCTGAGTGGGTGTGAAGCGGGGACCGTCCGCGGTTGTCCCAGTCCCGGCTCTCTCCCAGGTCTGTTAGCCCATGGACCTCTCTCCTGGGGCTGTCAAAAGTTTCTGAATCCGTGCCGACAGCCCCTTCAAAAACATGTCATACAAGGCCGTATCGTTCCAGCCACTCACTGCCGCCAATGTGCGAAAACGAATGGCGTAATTACTCACAGTGTCTTGGCCTTGGACCAGGTAGCTCAGCTCCCTGGCTTTCTCTCGGTCGGAGGAGACGGGATCGAAAGTCTGCAGCAGTGCCAATCTGAAGTCCTCAAACACCGAGCAGAGAGTGGCTTGTCTGGACCATTCAGCAGTAGCCCAGACCTCGCCCTCCCGGTGAGGTGAGAAATGACGAAAGCCACTTTCGTCGATCTCGTGGGGAAGGCCTGGGGAAAGAGCTCAAAGTGAATATCACAGGTCGTGAGGAAAGGTCGACAGAGACCAGGTTCTCCGGAGTACGGCTCCGGAGGTGCCAGGCGAGGTCCAACCGATGGTGTGCGGGGTTCGGGGCCAGAGCTGCAGTGGCGGCATTCTCGGAAGCTGGGGGTTGAATGGCTGTTAGTCGCAGCTGCGCGGTTAGCTCCGTCATCTGGCTCGTTAGGAGTGTCAGGTGCCCTGCCACGGCTGCCTGAAACTCCTCCTGGCGAGAAAGCCGAGCCTCTTGAGCCGAATGGCAGCAGCCAAACCTTGTTCCGCTGAGTCCATACTGGCCGAAGTGTACGTCAGGCCCAGAACAAAGCGGCAGACTCAGTCGCGGAATAGGCAGGTTTCAAAGAAGCTTTATTATTCCGAGCAGCTGACACAGTCTACAAAATTAACAACAAAAATGGCTACTCTAAGCAGCACTCTAACTCTAACTAAATCCTCTGCTACACTCTCTTGGAAAAAACAAAAACACTGAACTAGAAAGAAAAACGCTTCACCAAAATGGGAAGGAAAGATCTAATAAAGTTTATCAACAAAAACACTCTCTCAAAATGAGGAGGAAACAGAACTATCTATATCTTATGGCCTAATCACCTAAACTGGCTGGAAACACAAAATCAATCCCGGAGGATGAAAAAACTTATCAAAAGGAAAGAAACCAACAAACAGAAAACGATCCCGAAGGATGAAAACAGGCTACAAAAAACTCTTTCTAATCTTGAACTAAAGGGCTATGAAACTTACAAAACAAGGACCAAGGAACAGGCTGGAGGCAATGGAAGGGCTTGGGTGCGACGAAACAGGAACGAAGACACTCGGCACAAGACAAGGGGAAACACAGACTATATATACACATGAGGGAAATGGGGAACAGGTGGAAACAATCAGGGCGGGGAAGACAATCAGACTGGTGACACATGAGGAAGGGCAAGTGACCTGAAACGAGAGGAGAGTTAACTTTCAAAATAAAACAGGAATGACAAGACATAACAAAAACCCAGTTGACATCACCACGGTGTGACATATATATAATGTGTGTGTATATGTATGTATAGAGTTCACGTGTAATGCTTTATTCAGAAAACCCTCATGTCACATCTACATTTCAGGATCTGGTTTATATACCAACGACCAACCGCTCAATGCGGCGTCTATGTATATATGTCTATGGGTTAGCAGTACATCGCCCAGTTTTCTTCTTCTTCTCCCTGAGTAGCAGACGGAGTCAGCACTTTGCTGCCATCCTGTGGGTCATCAATGTCTGTTATCGAGGAACATAAGCGGTCAACAAAATGATGCAGCGTGGCTTCTTGCAGAATGTCTGTGGTGCTAAGAATGAGGACTCAAATGTTAGGTGAAATGTCTGAGGATTGTTATATTATATGTTATAATGGATGCAGATGCCAACGAGGCCACATGGGACACCGAATGGTTTGATGAGTGTGAAAATGATGTGAAGTAGATGCTATGGCCTTCAACATCACCACATCTCAACCCAGCTGAACAGCTCACCACCACCACCATCAGCATAACACCAGATGAGGGAATATGTTTTAGAAGATGGAGTTTCATCCCTCCAGTAGAGTTCAGAGACTTGTAGAGTTAAGACATGGCACATTGAAGTTGTTCTGCTGGCTCATGGGGGCCACTTGCCCATGGCTTCTCTAATCTGAAGATCTGCATCCTTTCTGTCTCATATTCCCTGTTATATACTCTTGTAAACTCTTCATCTTTAGCATTTTGACCATTTGGTTGAACCAAACTGAATATGATTTGAATATGTCACATAGGCTCTGGGAGATTATTCAATTTTCAGTTCACTTTTATTTATATAGCACCAAATCATAACATAGTTAACTCAGGCACCTTCCATACAGAGCAGTCTAGACTGTACTCTTTTTATTATTTTATGATCAGCATTTTTTGCTACAAGCTAATTAGCTGAACACAAGTAGAATAATCACAGTATGCTACTGCTAATCCTCTGTTACTCTCTATTCTTTATTCACAGCAACAGAGGCTGAGCAAAGAATAGGAGGAAACATATTTCAATAAAATACTGCTTGTTCATTTATTCATGTTTCAGCATGAATACGCTCAAAAACGAATGACTGAGCTTTGATCTCCACCAAAATTCACAGTTTGGTTCAGTTCGATACTTTAGTGTCACGGTTCGATATTTTTTTGATGCAAAAAAAAGAAATTTCCATGCCTTTTTTAACTTGTACTTTATTGTTTCTAGTTTGTTTCTAGTTTCAACTCAAAAGTACAGTTTTTAAATTTAATTTCAGGGTCATACTTAATACGAAAACCCAAGTAGTTTCAAACGGATGGTGGAGGATCTTTGATTTCAGCGAGCAGTGTGCGGCAATTTACACAGACTACCTCGAGTGGGCAGAAGTCAGGCACAGAAAAAGCAAAGAGAATCCGGTGGACTTTCAAAATAAAATACCCCGTGCAAACTGCCAGTCATAAAAACAGACAAAAGAGTAACTAATTAACTACGTAGCATATTTACACATGTAGAAGCATGTTTAGAAGAACATACACCGGGAAGATGTCCAGAGACGTGTGCAGATCCACTGAGCTTTTAGCACAGAGCGCATCGTCAGAAGTTGATAAAACAAATTTAAAATTGCGTATTGTTGGGTTCATAGTCCATACCGAACTGAGACCACTGTATCGAACGGTCCAATGTAGATACATGTATTGTTGCACCCCTAGTGTTTAGTCATAGTTATAGATGGATAGAAGACATGAGCTGATAAGGTTTTTGTACCTTCAATACAGTGAGCTCTACAAGCAGCATGCTTTGTGCATTTTTTGGCCTCGGTTTTGCCTCTCAGGTCACACAATGGCCTGAATCCACCGAGTCAGATACCAGCTTCACATATACACATACGGTGTCACATACAGTGAATGTGTGACAAATATATCATATGAAAA
This sequence comes from Larimichthys crocea, assembly GCF_000972845.2. NCBI lineage: Eukaryota > Metazoa > Chordata > Actinopteri > Sciaenidae > Larimichthys > Larimichthys crocea. Next base: position 161,129 of record NW_020851716.1, on the reverse strand, counting down.
TTTATATATATATATTTCACATGCTTCAAATAAAACATTGACAGACAGATATTTCCTCTGCTTTGTGGAAGCAAACGTTGCTGCTGCCTCCACATTACTAGCCCTGTCTGCTGCTGTGGCGCGGGTTGTCCAATAATCAGATGTTTGGTGGTTGGATCCCCGGCTCCTCCAGTCTGCATGTCATGTGTCCTTGAGCAAGATACTGAACCCCAAATTGCTCCTACAAAAGTTTTTGTGATTCACTATTTCCTCCGCTGATGTAATATTTGATTTAAAAACTGCTGAATCAGTTTTTTTAATGAATGATGTACTGTTGGTTTTTATCTTATGAACTGTAACAATATCAGGAACAATTATACCATTTGTTGATTTGTTAGTTGTTTTTTCTTTTGCAACTGCAGTCAAATTTTGTATCAATTTCTTAGCTCAATAATAAATATTAACGTAATTATAAATGTATATGAAGACAGCAAATAGCACTCAACCATAAACTCCTACACAGATGCGTGCACACACACACACACGCACACACACACACACACACACACACACACACACACACACACACACACA
>NW_020851716.1:120232-158697 GCF_000972845.2 Larimichthys crocea | reverse complement strand
TGTGCCGAAGTGTCTTCGTTCCTGTTTCGTCGCACCCAAGCCCTTCCATTGCCTCCAAGCCTGTTCCTTGTGTCCTTGTTTTGTAAGTTTCATAGCCCTTTAGTTCAAGAGAGAAGAGTTTTTGTAGCCTGTTTTCATCCTCGGGATCGTTTTCTGTTTGTTGGTTTCTTTCCTTTGATAAAGTTTTTTTCCTCGGGATTGATTTTTGTTTCCAGCCAGTTTAGGTGATTAGGCCATAAGATATGATAGTTCTGTTTCCTCCTCATTTTGAGAGAGTGTTTTTTGTTTGATAAACTTATTAGATCTTTCCTTCCCATTTTGGTGAAGCGTTTTTCTTTCTAGTTCAGTGTTTTTGTTTTTTCAAAGAGAGTGTAGCAGAGGATTTAGTTAGAGTTAGAGTGCTGCTTAGAGTAGCCATTTTTGTTGTAAATTTGTAGACGGTTGTGTTCAGCGCTGGAGAATCTAAGATAAAGCTCTTGAAACCTGCCTATTCCGCGACTGAGTCTGCCGCTTTGTTCTGGGCCTGACAGTACACTTCGGCCAGTAGGACTCAGCGGAACAAGGTTTGGCTGCGCCATTCAGGCTCAAGAGGCCGGCTTTCTCGCCAGGAGGAGTTTCAGGCAGCCGTGGCAGGGCACCTGACACTCCTAACGAGCCAGATGACGGAGCTAACCGCAGCTGCGACTAACAGCCATTCAACCCCAGCTTCCGAGAATGCCGCCACTGCAGCTCCTGGCCCCGAACCCCGCACACCATCGGTGGACCTCGCCTGGCACCTCCGGAGCCGACTCCGGAGAACCTGGTCTCTGTCGACCTTTCCTCACGACCTGTGATATTCACTTTGAGCTCTTTCCCCAGGCCTTCCCCACGGATCGAGCGAAAGTGGCTTCGTCATTTCTCACCTCACCGGGAGGGCGAGGTCCTGGGCTACTGCTGAATGGTCCAGACAAGCCACTCTCTGCCTCGGTGTTTGAGGACTTCAGATTGGCACTGCTGCAGACTTTCGATCCCGTCTCCTCCGACCGAGAGAAAGCCAGGGAGCTGAGCTACCTGGTCCAAGGCCAAGACACTGTGAGTAATACGCCATTCGTTTTCGCACATTGGCGGCAGTGAGTGGCTGGAACGATACGGCCTTGTATGACAGGTTTTTGAAGGGGCTGTCGGCACGGATTCAGAAACTTTTGACAGCCCCAGGAGAGAGGTCCATGGGCTAACAGACGGAGAGAAGCCGGGACTGGGACAACCGCGGACGGTCCCCGCTTCACCACCCACTCAGGTTCCCCCCGCAGAACCTATGCAGCGGGGGAGAGCAGGCGGACCCCAGAGGAGCGACGGCGACGACAGCAGGAGGGCAGATGTTTTTTAAAGGGGAAACACAGACTATATATACACATGAGGGAAATGGGGAACAGGTGGAAACAATCAGGGCGGGGAAGACAATCAGACTGGTGACACATGAGGAAGGGCAAGTGACCTGAAACGAGAGGAGAGTTAACTTTCAAAATAAAACAGGAAATGACAAGACATAACAAAAACCCAGCTTGACATCACCACGGTGTGACATATATATAATGTGTGTGTATATGTATGTATATATGTTCACGTGTAATGCTCTTTATTCAGAAAACCCTCATGTCACATCTACATTTCAGGATCTGGTTATATATACCAACGACCAACCCGCTCAATGCGGCGTCTATGTATATATGTCTATGGGTTAGCAGTACATCGCCCAGTTTTCTTCTTCTTCTCCCTGAGTAGCAGACGGAGTCAGCACTTTGCTGCCATCCTGTGGGTCATCAATGTCTGTTATCGAGGAACATAAGCGGTCAACAAAATGATGCAGCGTGGCTTCTTGCAGAATGTCTGTGGTGCTAAGAATGAGGACTCAAATGTTAGGTGAAATGTCTGAGGATTGTTATATTATATTGTTATAATGGATGCAGATGCCAACGAGGCCACATGGGATCACCGAATGGTTTGATGAGTGTGAAAATGATGTGAAGTAGATGCTATGGCCTTCAACATCACCACATCTCAACCCAGCTGAACAGCTCACCACCACCACCATCAGCATAACACCAGATGAGGGAATATGTTTTAGAAGGATGGAGTTCATCCCTCCAGTAGAGTTCAGAGACTTGTAGAGTTAATGACATGGCACATTGAAGTTGTTCTGCTGGCTCATGGGGGCCACTTGCCCATGGCTTCTCTAATCTGAAGATCTGCATCCTTTCTGTCTCATATTCCCTGTTATATACTCTTGTAAACTCTTCATCTTTAGCATTTTGACCATTTGGTTGAACCAAACTGAATATGATTTGAATATGTCACATACGGCTCTGGGAGATTATTCAACTTTTCAGTTCACTTTTATTTATATAGCACCAAATCATAACATAGTTAACTCAGGCACCTTCCATACAGAGCAGGTCTAGACTGTACTCTTTTTATTATTTTATGATCAGCATTTTTTGCTACAAGCTAATTAGCTGAAACACAAGTAGAATAATCACAGTATGCTACTGCTAATCCTCTGTTACTCTCTATTCTTTATTCACAGCAACAGAGGCTGAGCAAAGAATAGGAGGAAACATATTTCAATAAAATACTGCTTGTTCATTTATTCATGTTTCAGCATGAATACGCTCAAAAACGAATGACTGAGCTTTGATCTCCACCAAAATTCACAGTTTGGTTCAGTTCGATACTTTAGTGTCACGGTTCGATATTTTTTTGATGCAAAAAAAAGAAATTTCCATGCCTTTTTTAACTTGTACTTTATTGTTTCTAGTTTGTTTCTAGTTTCAACTCAAAAGTACAGTTTTTAAATTTAATTTCAGGGTCATACTTAATACGAAAACCCAAGTAGTTTCAAACGGATGGTGGAGGATCTTTGATTTCAGCGAGCAGTGTGCGGCAATTTACACAGACTACCTCGAGTGGGCAGAAGTCAGGCACAGAAAAAGCAAAGAGAATCCGGTGGACTTTCAAAATAAAATACCCCGTGCAAACTGCCAGTCATAAAAACAGACAAAAGAGTAACTAATTAACTACGTAGCATATTTACACATGTAGAAGCATGTTTAGAGCATATTTACACATGTAGAAGCATGTTTAGAAGAACATACACCGGGAAGATGTCCAGAGACGTGTGCAGATCCACTGAGCTTTTAGCACAGAGCGCATCGTCAGAAGTTGATAAAACAAATTTAAAATTGCGTATTGTTGGGTTCATAGTCCATACCGAACTGAGACCACTGTATCGAACGGTCCAATGTAGATACATGTATTGTTGCACCCCTAGTGTTTAGTCATAGTTATAGATGGATAGAAGACATGAGCTGATAAGGTTTTTGTACCTTCAATACAGTGAGCTCTACAAGCAGCATGCTTTGTGCATTTTTTGGCCTCGGTTTTGCCTCTCAGGTCACACAATGGCCTGAATCCACCGAGTCAGATACCAGCTTCACATATACACATACGGTGTCACATACAGTGAATGTGTGACAAATATATCATATGAAAATTTATATATATATATTTCACATGCTTCAAATAAAACATTGACAGACAGATATTTCCTCTGCTTTGTGGAAGCAAACGTTGCTGCTGCCTCCACATTACTAGCCCTGTCTGCTGCTGTGGCGCGGGTTGTCCAATAATCAGATGTTTGGTGGTTGGATCCCCGGCTCCTCCAGTCTGCATGTCATGTGTCCTTGAGCAAGATACTGAACCCCAAATTGCTCCTACAAAAGTTTTTGTGATTCACTATTTCCTCCGCTGATGTAATATTTGATTTAAAAACTGCTGAATCAGTTTTTTTAATGAATGATGTACTGTTGGTTTTTATCTTATGAACTGTAACAATATCAGGAACAATTATACCATTTGTTGATTTGTTAGTTGTTTTTTCTTTTGCAACTGCAGTCAAATTTTGTATCAATTTCTTAGCTCAATAATAAATATTAACGTAATTATAAATGTATATGAAGACAGCAAATAGCACTCAACCATAAACTCCTACACAGATGCGTGCACACACACACACACGCACACACACACACACACACACACACACACACACACACACACACACACACACACACATTTCCCTTGAGATCCGTCAATTATTCTGCATGGCCTCCACCATACCCCTCCCTCTGTCAACTCTCATTCCAACACTCCACCCCCTCCTCTCCTCCTAGAGGTTGCTATGGCCATCCTTCAACTATTCTGGTATCCAGGATACGGTGACACACTCCGTATCCTGATTGGCTGCCAGCTATGTAAGGGTGGGCACACAAAAAAAGGATGGGAAGGAAAGAGGGGGAAAAAAAGAAAAGAGGGTGATCCTGCTAGTTAGATGGATGGCTGAGCCAGCACAGCTCCAGGCAGAGCACCGAGCACCATTTTAGCAGGAGCTCTTAACGGAGAGAAAAGGTGGGTAGAAACGGAGGGATAGAAGACGAAGAAAACAAGCGAGAGAGAGAACAAATGGCCGGTGTGGTTGAGAGGTATCTGAACATATGTAGGCTACAGTGAGAGAAGAACAAGCTGGAAAACAAGAGGACAGACGGACAAAGAGGAAGGTAAAGACAGAGGCATGAGCATGAACCGGAGAGATGCTGCATCCCATCCTCCGTCTTTTATCTTGACATCCTGACCGAGAAAGAGACAAGAGGAAGAAAAAGGAAAAGAAAGAATAAACTGGTGGAAGACGGAGAGGAAAAAAGAGAGGGGAGGTGCCTATTTCTCAAAGAGGAGAAAGGGAGTAAAGGAGGACGGGGAAGGGGGGATGCTCAGCACGTAATACGCAAATAGCTTCACAGAGCACAGATTCACACATACGCTGACACAGATAGGCACCCAGCCTCCACTGGCAGGCCGGGGCAACGCTGGGCATCGTCAAAGTGGCAGGAGAAGCAGAGGAGGCGATCGCTGGAGCCGAGTGGAGGAGGAGATCAGCAGTAGAGGACAGTGACGGAGATAGTCGACGAAGAGGACGAGGTGACGCGGTGTGGTGTGGAGGCTCGGCGTTGAGGGAAAGACGACGGGGGAGGGGCAGTGGTGCTGAGGAGGAGGAAGAGGAGGAGGCCAGGGGACTGATGGCTCGTGGCAGCGGCTCAGGAAGGTGGAGCAGGCAGAGGATGGGATTCTTCAGCTCCATGCTGCGCTGCAACCTCCCTCCGGAGACTCAGAAGGTGGTGGTGTTTCTCATCATGATGCTGCTCATCATCATCAACGTGGTGCTCATGTTCCTGCTGGCCTTCCAGTAGGGCCCACACAGACCACCACACTCTCACACAAACACACACACACACACACACACACACACACACACGCTTTCAGATGGAGGAAGAAACCAGATAAGCTGAAACACAGAGGCACCAACGAGAGGAGGACTGTCCTGTTGATGAGAAGGACTGCTGGGATTGATGGGTGTCCAATATGGCAGCAGCAGAACACAGGTACAACAAGGAGGAGAGGGAAGGTTCTGTGGGGTGAGAATGGATGATGTGTGTACTCAGTGTGTACTCATTCTGATCAGAAACATGTCGCCAAGAGGAATTTGTTGTATGTGAGCATAAGAGGCTGTAAAGGGTGGTGGTTTCCTCTCAGTAATGCCAGTGATTTACAGGCTTTGAGATATCTGCTCAGCCCGATACAACAGACGTGATGGAGTACAGTCTGTGCTGTTTGAAGAACAGGCTTATGCTATTCTATAATTGTCAACAAATTCCATAAAATCATCCAACAATGTGTCTCTCAATACTTTCTGACTTCCATACACTGCCTGTGGCCCATAGATAACATGAAGCTTTGAGTTTGATTCAGTCATTTACTAAAACAGCTGGCAACAGAGAAAGAAGCAGACTGTGGATACACAGGCCATACTTGTTAGTCAGACTCATTGTTGGGTTGATTCTGCACATGGGATTTGTTGACTAAAAACAAAACAGAATTACCAACCATACACTTTTTCAGCCTAGTGATCTCATAGCTGAGAGAAGGAGCAGTGACCCCTGCTGCATATGCTGTGGAAGACTTCCTCGCATGGGTGGGTAACCTATCATCAGTGTTATGTAAACCCATATTTTTTTAATGAATATACAGATTTATCTAATAACAATGTTCATTTGTATTTTGAAACATATTTAAGCTTAAAACCATTTTGCTGCTCTCCCTGCAGTACCTTTGCGGAGCCTCCAGGGGTCTCAGAGCCCACCCCAGCATTTAGAGTAAAACAGCAGCATCTCTTCCACACTGTGTCACTGTGGCTCATCCACAAGAATTCTTTGGCACTTTGAGTGCGTGTGTTTTCTTTTTCTGGTTTGGATGATCCAATCGATGTAACTCTCAGTGGTGACCCTGTTACTGCTCCTCATCTCTTAGATACCCTGATTGTGTTGTGAACATACAGTTGACATGAATGAGGGATTAATGGGTGTGCTCTATCACTTGGAATTGAACATTATTGTAATATAATAAAAATGTTAACCCTTCGTGATGCAGTGTTTGTTTTGGAAACACTTGTAGAAGCTTGTGTGAAGAGCGGCCTTTACGTGCACTATGACATCTGCTGCTGTCACCATGTTGCTGTTTAACAGGAGGATCCAGTATTTGAAGTGAGAGACGATAACTAAAGGCAGGACAGTTCCCAGTCACAGTGACCTCCACGTGGAAATAAAGAACTGACATTATTGACTTTCGCTAAAGAGACTACACTTTTCTATATTCTGCCTGGTTTGTCAAACAGATAAATATCTAAAGAAATTCTCCATAATCCATTTATCTTCTGATATTTGACTATAGAATCGCATCCACATGTACGAAAATGACAAAGAACTTACATCTTCATCTTATCATCTCATAGTTGTCATCACCTCTCCTGCCAGTGTGTCTATATCAGTAACAGGAGCACTGATGGTGTGCACTGTCACATTACACCTTTACATTAACACTTTAAACAGCAAAGCAGAAGGACAAGGGAGTCATTAGTGAGTAAAAGCAGTATTTTTGTTTGAGCAGAGGCAGTGGGAGCAGAAAGGCTTCCATCGTGTGTCTTCTTTCAGTTTTAAAAATTGATGGAAATTCTCTCTCACTCTTTACGTTGTCTTTCTGTAAGTGGCTGCAGAGGAAACACCTCTGTGCTCCATGTTGCGGCTCTCTGCCTGTGCTTCACTGCCTCACACTGGGACACCTCATACATTGTCACATATTTATTTTATTCTGAGGTGTATTTTGAGAGCATCACTTGAATACATCAGTTGAATTCAAATATGGAATAAACTTGCTGTTCCCAACCAACCTTTGCTTCATGACCCTTTAAAAGAATCCAGGTTGAACCTGTCTGTGAGCTGTGATTTTTCTCAGATTGTTTTCACTTTGTAGCGTATACTTCATACATGTATTTTCAGGTATAATCCATATATGAATTATAATAATTGATATATAAATTATACCTGGGTCATATATGTGGGTGTTTGTGTGTGTGTCCAGAAAAGCTTATGCCAGAGTCACAAGCCCCTCAGAACCAATTAAAGCCTGTTCAGAAGAAGCCTCACATGAGAATCGTGCTCATATGCACCTGTGCATGTCTCTGTGTGTATTTCTGCCATTGCTGTTTCCATAGCGATCAGAGCTATGGGTCCTTGAATGATGCTCGACCTGTTTACAGCAAGCTGAATGTGGCTGTTTACTATCGCAGCATTTAATAAGAGGATATTGTGGTGTCATGTAGTCAAAGAAGAATCTGGAGAGAAAGGCAGCAGAGAGGCAAGACGGTGTGGGTGTGTTGCTTAGCAACAGTTACATCGTCTGTTTTCCTCATCGCCATGTTGGATCAGTGGAGCTAAGAAAAATAAAAATGACTGTGTGTTTGAAACAACATTAGTGAGGTTGTGTGAAAGACGAGGCTGTAGAGGTGGAGGGCAGGGTTTGTATTTCCTCTGCCTTAGCAGCATAATGGATGGTCTGTATGGAGCCTGGGGCCATGTTGACGCAGTGAAGCTGGCGGTGTGTTTGAGGTGGTGTGAAATATGACCACTGCAGTGCCTTCATCAATAACATTGGCTCCGTCCTCTTCCTGCCCCGTCTCGCATGCTTCCTCTTCCCTCTACTGTATCTGCTGTATGTCTTAGTCCACTTCAACCTCAGCTCATTGATGTCTCATTCTGCACTCAGACTTTAGCAGCAGCCAGTGTCTGCTCACCACTTCCCTGTGTTAGCCTGTATCAAAGCCCACTGATGAAGTTGGAGGGTACACATAGAAACAGAGTGACCTCTGTGTGCTGAATGATGGTGCTGCCTTTGACCTCAGGACATCAAAACAGACCACAAGGACTTTGATACCAGTTCTGTTCAGTGCATTCAGTGATTTATGATCAGTGTTGAAAGTCATTTTGGCAGTTTTCCCGGTTATTATACGTATATGTTTTTATTAGTTAATCAGTAAAAGTGGTCTGTGTGTGTGCATGTTTAGATATTTAGGAGTGAGGCAGTTATGTGTGTGTGTTCAGTGATGTGTTGGTGTGTGAGACTGGTGAGGACAAAGTGTTAATGTTGTTGTAATGACGAATAGTTAATTAAACAGCAAATGCCTTGAAATAATTATAAAATTGTCATTACCATCATTATATGCAATCCAACGTAATGATAACCATTATAGTAATTAACATTAGATAATTGATGATGAGGAGTGAGGTCAGAGGCGTCACTTCGGCCATGAAACTGTTATTAGTAACATTTAATTTTACATCAGTGAACTTTATCATTTTACTATTTTATATTAATATTCCCTGTATGACAAAAAGTGTCCCTGTATCAACCATGAATCTTTACTCTAACACCATGTGCTGAAATAAATGTGTATTCCTCCCTCTGCAGCTGATCAGTGATGGCAGCGTGGTGTATGCAGAGGCCCTCTGGGACCATGTCACCATGGACGACCAGGAGCTGGGCTTCAAGGCTGGTGATGTCATCGAAGTAGTGGATGCCACGAACAAGGAGTGGTGGTGGGGTCGCATCATGGATAGCGAGGGCTGGTTCCCTGCCAGCTTTGTACGGGTGAGACAGTGTCCTGTTCAGACACAGCTCTTAATTACACGGTTTGATAAATGACTGAGTAAGATGCAACCTCCTCCTGTTATCAGTACATCATCATTTGCAAAATGACACTCTGTTTATTTCTGTTTATGTTTTATTTATTTATTTTTTAAGAGCTCACCTGCACAGAGGTCTACAAGTAAGAAAAAACCTTGAGATAAATGTCTTGACAGAAAACAGACTTCAAAATGTTTGTGTGCTCATCTCTGTCATCTAATGACTTCAGCACAGCTTTAATTCAGGAGTTCTTATGAACGGGAACTACAGTTCACGTTCGTGCGATTTGGAGAGTGTTGACAATAAAGGACATACAGAGTGAATTGTTACAGAAGCTTTCATGTTCCCTGTGTCCTCCACAGTTGCGTGTGAACCAGGATGAACCCATGGAGGAGTATCTGGCCCACCTTGAAGAGGCTCAGGCTGGAGAGGAGGACCAGGCGGGTCTGGGTTTGTTTCTGGGACCTGGTTTACCCTGCAAAGAGCAGATGAGGACTAACGTCATCAATGAGATCATGAGCACAGAGAGGGACTACATCAAGCACCTGAAAGACATCTGTGAGGTGTGGATGGGATCATGTCAAAACCATGTTGTCCACTCGTTCCTTTACCACAACTGTGGGAAATGCTCTTCTATGCTTGTATTCATTTCTGTTGTATGTTTTCGGTCTCCCTTAGGGTTACATCAAACAGTGCCGCAAGAGGACAGACATGTTTAACGAAGAGCAGCTTCGCACCATCTTTGGCAACATTGAAGACATCTACCGGTTCCAGAGGAGGTTCCTGAAAGGCCTGGAAAAGAAGTTCAACAAGGAGCAGCCGCACCTCAGTGAGATCGGCTGCTGCTTCCTCGAACATGTAAGCCGAGTCAGTCAACCGGATGAATGCTGATGAATTTCTGCTGCAGTGTTTGAAAATGATCCTGATAATCAGAGACAGAAGTTCTGAGTTGTTCCACTTCATGTTTTTTTTTCATTTTGTTTTCTAAAACTTTCAGAGTAATATTGATATAATCAATAATGTAGATGTGATTGCATCAAGTCAGAGCCTCCTTGTCCCTAACTCTCTCTCTTTCTGTTTTTTATGTGTAGCAAACAGATTTCCAGATCTATTCAGAGTATTGCAACAACCATCCAAACGCCTGTGTCCAGCTGTCCAAGCTCATGAAGGTCAACAAATACGTGTTCTTTTTTGAGGCCTGCCGACTGCTTCAGAAGATGATCGACATCTCTCTGGATGGCTTCCTGCTCACCCCAGTTCAGAAGATCTGCAAGTACCCGCTGCAGCTGGCTGAGCTGCTCAAATACACCAACCCACAGCACAGGTGTGTGTGTGCACACTGCATGTCTCACAGGGAAAAACACGGCACTGTATCTGCCCACAGAATTCTTATTGTCTGGAGTTGGTAGTAGTGTAGTCGTTTTATGTATAATTTGGTAAATTCTACTAAACTTGTTTAAAGGTCCAGTGTGCCAGATTTATGCAGCTCTATTAATAGAATATATTATTCATAACTACTTTTTCATGAGTGTATAATCATGTGAAACAGATGCCGTGGGTGCCCTACCACAGAGTCCCCTAAAACTTCTGACATAGCATATATCAAAACTGTTGACCCAGCACGCGCTCCCAGAACTATGCTGCTGTTATTTTATATTTTCTTACCATGAAGTCACAAAAGTCTCATCATTCATTTTTAAAACAGCAGATCACAGCAGTCTTTAACAAACGTTACTTAAACTGAAAGAACTAGTGTTTGTGTGTGTGTGTGTGTTCATGGTAATAAAGGAGCAATAGTCTGGCTCACTGAAGTGTTTTTAATAGTTTTATCATATAAACAATGGTGCTCTGCAGCACACAGGGAGGAGATATATGTAGCTTGTTCGTGGGATACATTCACTGTTCATTTTAGACTTTTGATAGAATTTCTTTACTACAAGAAAAATATAGAACATCACCAGACTTCTCATTTAAGCTTCAGCTTCACACACTAACTACGATTCATTGTCTGATCTTTAGGGACTACAAAGACGTGGAGGCAGCCTTAAACGCCATGAAGAATGTGGCCAGGCTGATCAACGAGAGGAAACGGCGCCTTGAAAACATTGACAAGATCGCTCAATGGCAGAGCTCCATAGAGGACTGGGAGGTGTGGCAAAAAGTGTCTTTGTTTTGAAAAGTCTCTCACTTTATATTGTTCAATGCAACTGCAACAGGGCAGCAAGTAACAGGCGTGTGTTTGAATCCTTGCAGGGTGAAGACGTCCTCAGCAGGAGCTCTGATCTCATCTTTTCAGGGGAGTTGACCAAGCTGTCCCAGCCTCAGGCCAAGAGTCAACAGAGGATGTTTTTCCTCTTTGATCATCAGATGGTGTACTGCAAAAAGGTGACTCAGCATTTCACACAGTTTTCCTCTGATACCAGTATGTGACAGTAACCAACCAGTAATCCTGAAAGAGTGGAAAATAGTCAACTTAAGTGAATTTGTAACTCAGCTATGATTAGTTTATGTTTATATGTGGGAAATATTTAATGTAATTACCACATATTAACTCAATAGCTCACTATTGTCCACATCCACAAAAGGTAAAGTCCTTAATAGAACTCCAATGGACATCTAATGTCATTCTGTGCAACATAGATATGCATATTATATTCCAGATATCCTTCCCACAAGCAACCTTCCTCTTGCGGGATCCCAAGGTTTTCGGAAGGGATATGTGATCCCTTCAGTGAGTTCTGGGTCTGCCCCGGGATCTCAGTAGGAAGGCAGCCAGGAGGAAGGATCTCTAAAGCTGAGCCTCGGCACCCTGTAGAGGACACTCATTTCAGACACTTCAATCCAAGATCTTGTTCTTTTGATCACTACCCAAAGCTCCTGGCCGTAGCCTCACCTATTCTCTCTCCTCCACCTCCTCTGCTAGGACATGTATTATTCTTCTGGTCAGGCATGTTGGCTCTTTCTAGTTCTGACTCTTGGCTCAATTTGGCATCCTTATCATTGCAGGACCTGCTGCGCCGGGACATGCTGTACTACAAGGGTCGGATGGACATGGACCACATGGAGGTGATAGATGTGGAGGACGGCAAGGAGAAGGACTTCAACATCAGTGTGAAGAATGCCCTGAAGTTGCGGTCGCTGGCTGGTGATGAGGTCCACCTTCTGTGTGCCAAAAAGCCAGAGCATAAACAACGCTGGCTCCGGGCCTTCGCTGACGAGAGGATTCAGGTCCAGCATGACCGTGAGACAGGTCAGATACATGTACAGTTCAACACTTTGAGTCAAATGCTGAAACATTTGTGATCTGATATCTGATCTTCTAATTGTTTGACATAGTTTCCATAACCTCAGAGCCAAGCTTCCTTCTCTGCTGTTTCCATAAACTATCATGTGATCAGTAACCTCCTTTCTTCTCCCTTCACTGCATCTGCAGTAATACTTTAATGTTCTCAACACACACCAGCAGTAAATATATCTGTATGATGCTGATCCAAAGAATAGACAAGCAGGTTCGTCTGCCCTGAGATGTTTGGTCTGCATTATCCAGCTGCTTCACTGAGACACTGTGAATTATCAAAAGGAGTGTTTTTCTTGTTTTGGACTGATGCTAAATTCTGCTCATTTCATTAGAAAGCATTTTGGGTCATGGTGAGTATGCTTGATTGACCGTTTGTTAAACCACTGTGGTTAAAATACAACCGTAGACTGTATAAAAAACCGTAGACGTATGTTTTGGATCTGTGACGATCCCCACAGGTTTCTGAAGAGCCAGTGTGTGGCTCATTGTGGCGGTTCTAGCCCGCCACCATCTTGGCAGTCGTGCCTCCGTCGCCTCCATTTAGGCCATTTTTTGGACTAGTGGTGAGGCGCGCACATGCTGCTGGTTTTGGATCCATTTAGTCCGTCGTGCGAAAGAACAAATGAAAGAATAACTGCGAATGTTTCTTTTTCTCTTGCCAGGCTTCTCTCTCACAGAGGTCCAGAAGAAACAGGCCATGCTGAATGCCTGCAAAAGCCATCCAGCTGGGAAACCCAAAGGTAGACAATGACACCCGAGTGTTTGTATCAGTGCAGACCTGACATCCTCTTTATCATCCATTTGTTTGATTTCCTCTGGGTTGTATCTGTCTTAAGATGTCTTCCTTTCTCCCTGGGCTTGGACATAGGCCTCCTTACTATGTATAATATATAAGCACTCATCCATATTGCATACAGCAGCACTTTCTATTGAAATGGTATGTCACCAGGCCCTGTATTCTTTAAGCATGTGACAATCCCTTTCAGGAGGAACAGTAAAGCATTAATGTGGCTGAAATCTCTCCTCCTGCATCAAAGAGCCGAGCAGCAGAGTTCTTCTGATTCAGCATTCTCAACAAAACAGAGATGCTGATTCATTCAAATCAGCATTCCAGCTGTAGGGCAGTGGTGTGGACATATCAAATGAAATGATGATTGTGATTGTGTGACATTATTATCTTCCTGGTCCAGGATGAGGTTGGTAAATCAGGGAGTGGAAACTAAATGGCAATTCAGTTATCACACTAAAGCAGCAGAGCAAACAAAACATGGCAAAGTAAAAGGAAATGGATTCATGTTTAACATTCAAAGTGTTCTGTGAGAAAAGTTAAAGAAACATTCTGTGTTTGTTGTGTTGAACTGATGGATCAGTGCTGTGGAAACAATTCTGCCCCTGCTCAGTGTTTTTACTGACCTTTAACAGCCACTGATCTTCATTACGTAATGCTGCAGTAGGTATCTTTATAAATATAACATATTTTTGTCTGGATGAGAACAAGCAGTCAGAGCAAAGACACGGAGGAGCCAAGGGGGCCTGCAGCTTAACTTAACTTAAGAAATCCTCATGTTTCCACAGAGCAAAGGACATATATCACTTTAACCCTCAGCACACATGATGTTTTATGTTTAGTATGTGGAGTAAAGTATCATTTGTTACTATCACAATGCCTGAACTCATTTTGAGAAATCAATGAGAAAGAAATCACAAATCACAGTTAGGACATTTCTGTTCTATCCTAAGATCTGATGGGATCTTTTCCTGAATGCAGACAGGTAAATGTCATCCTAAACTGGGATGAGAAAGAACTTTAAACCTCCTGATTCATGTCCTACTGTTTGGATCTGGTAACAGCTGTTGTCAGCAAATCTGACAAAAGGTTCTTCTAAAAGTCACTAACTGCAGCTTTAATGCTGGATTAATCATCGTGATGACTGACTTTGATTTTAAAATCACTTTTACAATTTATTAGAATCAATAGAAGTGTGGGCCTCTGAGACCCTTCATGAATACAAACCTGGAATACATAATAAATGCATGCTGCCTGTCAGCTTTTCTTAGACATGGGAATGTTATAAGTAATCATATTTTATCATGTCTCATCTTCAGCGGTGACTCGACCCTACTACGACTTCCTGCTGCGACAGAAACACCCTTCTCTGCCTACTGCTTTGCCCCAGCAGCAGGTCTTCATGCTAGCTGAGCCCAAGCGCAAAACCTCCACCTTCTGGCACAACATCGGCAGACTGACACCCTTCAAGAAGTAAAGAAACACATCTGGAAGGAGAAGAAAAGCTGCAGAGAGAGAAAGGAACAGAGGAGGAAAAAAGAAGAGCTCTTTGCTCGTGCCTGAATAGACCCTTTTTCATTTTTCCTCTTTTCTTTCCTACTCGTAACATTGCCCTAATTGACTTACCGGTTTGTTGTATAGATGTGGATGGTGATGATGATGATGTTGATAATGATGGTGAGGAGGGGGAGGAGGAGGAGCAGATATTTTTTGAAAGCACTTTACAGGTTGGCTAACAATCAGACTGGAGAATGGTCTCCTGGAGACACGGAGTCAAACTGGGAGTGGCCTCTTGCTTAACTTACTACTTCTACACCTTCAATCAAACGCCTGTTGACTGGTACTAATACTACTACTGTACTGCTGAGTGAGCGTGGGACTCTTGACTGTGCTGCCTCTGTGAAGACATCGTTTATTTCCACTGTTCTGTTGTTTTATGATTTGACAGATGCCAAGTGTTCACAGTGCCAGATGATTTGTTTTTGTATTTGTTTGTTCTGTGTCTGCTTTGAGACAAAGGGAACATTGAGGGAGGGGGGTTGTAAAGTTTCCTGTACTTTTTCTCTGTGCAAATATATAATTTCAGGATCCTTTCAGCTGGTTTTAAATATTTTGTGATCTTCCTCCGCCAACATTTGTTTCTGTGTGTCTCTGGTGCATTTGTGGTGTTGTGCAAAACTTGATCAAAGTCATCAAATGCAGCCTAAAGAAGACTGAGCTCATCACAGGTTAGGAGCTCATTATCCCAACAAACAGCAGCAACCCACACACACACTCCAGCAACACACATTCCTTGAGTCTGATCCTCGACTCCTCCTTCCACCTACCATGTCAATGAAAGTAAAGAACCTGTTCTCTTTCTTTTTTTAAGTGCCATTTGAAGTGTGTCATGGATGATTTACAATGACATGCATGGATGTGATGAAAAAAAAAACTGTGAAGAATATTTTTTTATCTCTGAAGAACCCTGCTATATTTAACCAGAGAACCAGTGCTACAGCATCACTCTCTCTCTCTCTCTCTCTCTCTCTCTCTCTCTCTCTCTCACTGACATTCTTTTATCTACCTGTACCTCTGATATCCACTATCCCCGCTCTGTGTATCTGGTCTCCAGTATAATCTTGTTTCAAATCAATGCAGCCCAGTGATATCGCTCTGTAAGTGCATTCAGTGAAATGTACTCTTTTCACCTTTCTGTTCAAATGTTTTAGCTTCTGACGATATGGAATATTAAACATTCCTAAGCTGACGAATGTGGCCATCAGTTGGGCTGGTTTTATTACACATTGAGGTGTCATCATTGCCACATCATGGTGAAATGTGATAGATATTTATATATCATCAAGTCTGCATTCATTTACAGTACAGTTACAGTTCATTTATTGCTAAACACAACACAGACACCCCAGACTACACTGTGTCAACATTCTTTGTGGCAACTGCTGATAAAAAACAAATGTATAGATTTAGATGTGATGGGATACAAACTCTGGTTTACAGCCTGAAAGTAAATGATAAAATGGGCTGGACTGGACGAGTCAGGGATTGAAGCACTGATCTTCTGATGGATGACTGCTACACTCCATATTAACCAATACCTACACCTACTCACAATAATAATGTTGTGTCACTCCATTTAGTCATAATAGAGTCCATCGAGTCCATGACAACTGAGCCAACTCATCTGAAGCACTGACCTTTGTCCTGCTGTCCCTTTGAGCTGTCAGTCACATGATTTAGTGTTAATTTAGAAAAACAATAACATTGCAGCATTTACAGACTCCTCCATACTGCAACCTCTACCTGCCGCTCTCTGGAGACTTCCGTTTCTTTGCTTGTGTTATGGAGCAAACTGGAGATCTTCAAACAGCCTGAGAAGTAGGCCGGTGGGATGAGGCTTGATAACTCTTTGATACGATGAAATCGGAGATCTGATTCATTTCAAGATGTGGATGTAGGTGAGAATTGTACCTTTTACTGCTTCTCAGCTATTGATGAGCCAGTAATGGACTATGGACACAGCACAACAATACTCATCACTTCCTCGACTACCTAATTATTATCTTTGCTTTTCTACTACATCAGTCAAGATGACATGTGCAGGTAACATGGTGAACAGAAACCTGCACACAAGCTTCTCTGCCATTAAGGCTTATTCAGACTTGAGTATGTGCATCTATACTGGATAATTCTGCCCCACAGTTTATGTTCAGTGCCAATACAGGAAGTAGTTTGCACTTATATACCTGTATAGGCGGAGGCGGAACACAAGTTCCAGTGAGTGCAGTAATGTGCAGCACATGACTTTCATGCAAGAGGCTGGAGATTATGGAAAGCCAGCCAGTCTATCACAATGTAGCTCTTATCATCATTATTACTACTATTAGTCATATTTCCATTCCAGTTCATAATTATTATTATTATTGCTGCTGTGTGTCTTTGTCTCTCTCTGAACCCAACAGGTCGCAGCAGATGTCCGTCCACCATGAGCAGGTTTCTGCCTCTTAAAGGAAGTCCTTCCTCGCCTCTGTCACCAAGTGTTTGCTCGTGGTGGAAATGTTGGTCTCTGTAAATAATATTAAGAGTAAGGTCTACACCTTCTCTGTATGGAAAGTGGCATTTGATAAATAATTGAATGCAATGGTACCTCATACTGCAGAAAGTAATTCAAATTCAAAAAGGAAATATCAACATGTTCACATGTCTAAGAAGCAGCAAATTTTAAGAGTCATGGCCTCATCGTAATAATCAGCTTTGTGTTCTGTCCACGCCTACAGAAAATCATGATGTTGGAATATTCTTTATTTAACTTTCAGTCAGATGACTGCTGGTTCCTGTGAACTCTTTTATTGGATGTGTACCTATGAGCCAGTATCTGACTGTGGAAGATGTGAGTTCACCTTCACATCTCCAACATTATTTGTTAACATGAAAGACGTGTCAGTTTAAAATTCAATTATGACCGATGAGGTTCAGTTTAATCATCTAGGTTTATTTCGGGGAACATTGTTCCTGCTGGGTTGACTCTTTTCTGGCAGAAAAGAAAACAGAGACATTATGAATATATCTGAACAAACATCATTTATATTTTAGAAACATGAAGACTGAAACCAGTCTAGACCACAATTATTGTTGGTGGCAACAATAATGATAAGAGGTGCTGATGGAAGAAAAGCTGTACAGTCATCAACATCTAACAGAATAAACTATCTACACACACACAGCGCTGTGTGTGTCTGGATGGGTTTCTATGAAGGTGTGTTACTTTTGCGATCTGCGCATCTGAGCATATTGAGCAGCATAAGACTGCCTGCTGGTGTGCTGACCCTCGTCTATCTCTGATTCATACATCTCCTCCTCTTCCTCCTCCTCGTCTTCTTCTTCATTATCTTCTTCCTCCTCCTCTTCCTCCTCTATGCCTCTCTGGCGTTGTAAAGTGCTGTGAGGCTGCAAATGAAGCATGGAGAGAGTTCTCAGGACGGCACTTCAAAATTGATAGAAGTATAACTGAAGTTTGTGTCTTATTCTGAAATTGACAGTGTTGTGATAGTTTAGTTTTAGTCAACACAAACAGCTAAAATGATTTCTGTCTGCTGACCCGGTCCACAGCAGTACAAAGCTCTGCTTCTGTTTTCTTTCTCCAACTCGCACTTGTCAACATACTATAGGTAACACATTACCTCATACAACCACACTTCAAAATACCCAAATATCCCTTTAATAATGTCATAAAATGGTAACAAAGACATTAGGGCTCACCCTCCTGGCTGTGGGTGGATGATAGCTGTGTTGTCTGTGGTTTTGGCTTGTGGTAGAGGCCAGCGTTGACTGGAAGCTTCTGCCTTTGGGGGAGGCCAGAGGAGGGCTGTGGTAGCTGGTCATGAGGGGAGAGGAGTACCCGCTCAGTGTAGTGTCCATGTGGCCAGCCAGAGGGTCAGACATCTTTATCCGTCCACTGAACAGCTATGGAGTCATGAAGACAATGTCACGCTTACTTCAAAACTGTGTCAGTCAAACATTCATTTTCTTCAGCTCTGTTCTGTTCTGGTCTCGACCAGCTCTGCCTCTTTAGGTGCCACATTATGTTCACCAGCTAACTGCTAACAGTACCTGTCTGCTGTTTGGCTTTGTCTTCAATAATCACACATTTTTGTTCTGTCAGTATAGAATCATTAGCAGAAGCTACCTCCAGATCCCTTTGAGTGTCGATGGCCTCCAGGTTGTGGCATGTGTGTGTGTAGACCTCCAGTGCTTTAGCATGAAAGAGCATCTCCACTGTGACGAAGTCTGTGAAAATCCTCTGTCAAAAAAACACAATGAAGCAATGCTCGTCAGAGCTGGAGGATGTGTGTGTGTGTGTGTGTGTGTGTGTGTGTGTGTGTGTGTGTGTGTGTGTGTGTGTGTGTGTGTGTGTGTGTGTGTGAGTGACTGACTTTGATATCCTCTAGCTTCTGTCTCTGGAAGTCTGTAATGGTCTCCTCCAGTTGTTTGACACTGCGCTGGGCATTGTTTGAAGCCTTCTGAGCATTTACTTCTGCCTGTCAGTGAACACAGCACACAGAGCTTCATCTCACAGTGTGTACGAGCTGCTCGAAGGGTTAATAATGTGACAATATTCACGAGACAATCATAAAGTCATTTACATTACCTGAGACTGAAAGATGTTGTCAAGGAAATAGTAGAGTGAAAATGTGTGTAAACTACAAACATGTTTAAAAAGTAATAGAACAGAAGCAGTTAACC
Source organism: Larimichthys crocea (assembly GCF_000972845.2). Lineage (NCBI taxonomy): Eukaryota > Metazoa > Chordata > Actinopteri > Sciaenidae > Larimichthys > Larimichthys crocea. The sequence goes on along the minus strand of NW_020851716.1, from coordinate 139,264 downwards.
ACTGCACCAACATGTAGCTCAGCTGAACAGACTGCGCTGACCTCACACAGGAAACTTCCTGCCCCATGATAGCTTCTCTTCTCTTAAGATACAGTAACAATTTGTGTGCTGAATCTGAACCTCCTCTCCAAAATACATGGTCGGGACAAGGGACTGGTGCACAATGGACCCTGGGATATTAAGGACTACAGAGGACACACTTGCTGTGTTACTTCCTGTCCTGCTTCATCTATTATCCTATTTCTGCTTCTGGACAGAATGAAGTCCACTCCAGATATTCCCCATAATCTGAATGGATTTTTTTCTTTTTTATGTTGGAGACTTAGCTTTAACTCACTTCCATAAGATTTAATATCATGTGCACTCTGTCAGATAACTGTCTACACTTCGTGCACAAATCTCAGATACTTGTATTTGTATGTCAGCCAAGTCTCCTTAAGTAAGACACAGATTTTCACTTGTGGAAATTATATTCACTGTAGTTAGACACCGTTTGGAGGTGCGCATACTTTAGGTTTCTTTATTCTCATAACACACCACATAAAGGAAGTATTGTACTTTTTTTACCCCACCACAGCTATAGTGAGCAGTGGCTTCACATATGGAATGTCATTTTAGACATACTATTTCTTCAAAATTCACAGTCAGCTTTGGTATCCATCTTTGGAAGTTTAAGTTCTTTCTGTCTTGTGCCAGATAAACACCTGTCTGATTCCTGTCTGGAGCTCACAGTGATATTAAGCTCTACCACCTGAGCTTAGTATCATAGCTGACCACAGCTCTTTGTGCTTGGCTGTGCAGTATTCATTTGTATTGACTGACCTATTGGCAGTTCAAGTCAATAAAACAAATTTCTCAGTAATGAAAAGAGTCAACTGTGTCAGTGTGTGAAGGATACAATGCTTTGTCGATCTGCTGGATTTCTCAGTCGGATTTTCTCCAGTTTCTGTAACTCCTTCAGCTCCCTGTTCAGATCTGTGTTGAACTTCTTCAGATCTGCCTGAATGGTAGATACAATGTCAGCTCATACAACAACACACACACACACACACACACACACACACACACACACACATACAGTGTACATATGTGTAACTGTCAAGCTGCCCAGCATTACAGCTGTCACATACATGTCTCATTAATGCATGTTACTAACTAAACTTCTTCCCCAGAGTTTCTGTGCTCTGTCGTCCAGCAGGTTCTCATGGATCGTGGCTGCTGCTGTGGTCCTGCACGACGTCCACTACATATATTATTACCGTCATTATTACTACCATATCTGCTACTGTGGTCATTTTATCATTCATTGTAATTCATTGTCATTTTATCATTCATTGTGATTCATTGTCATTTTATCATTCATTGTAATTGTACAATATGTTTGTGTTGATTTGTCCTGTACACGTGACATCCATTGCACGTCTGTCCGTCCTGGGAGAGGGATCCCTCCTCTGTGGCTCTTCCTGAGGTTTCTTCCACATTTTTTCCCTGTTAAAGGTTTTTTGTGGGCAAGTTTTTCCTCACTCGAACCGAGGGTCTAAGGACAGAGGGTGTCACTCCATGTACAGATTGTAAAGCCCTCTGAGGCAAATGTACTTTGTGACCTTGGGCTATACAAATAAAATCTGATTTGATTTGAATTGATTTGACAGATGACAACGAGCTCCAAAGAAAAGAAACGGACTTCCAGGAGAAAAGAGAAAAGTCTAGAAAAGTGTTTTCTGTCTTCAAAACTGTTGTTTTTTTAAAATATTTTTTTGTTGGCCTTTTCAAGCTTTATTTTGACAGGAGAGTGACAGGAATGTGGGGAGAGGGCCGCAGGTCGGATTCAAGCCCTGGGCTGCTGCTGAGCCTTCGTACATGGGGCGGATGCTCTACCAACTGAGCTAATCGACACCCCTAAAAAAGTGTTTGTTGAAAAAGTAGGAGTCATCCTATAATCAGGGTCGTGTTATAGTCAGGTCAATGTGGTGATCAGCTGATATGAGCTTCTTGCATACATTAATATCAGAAACACACTCACCCGTTTATTCTTGACTATCTCTCCATAGGCTCTTAAAGGAGCAACAACCCTCATCTCCAGTCTCTCTACCTGTAACAATACAGCGTTCACCATGACAACAACCACATGTTAAAGAGTTTGATGCAGAAAATCATATTGCACATTGACGTATGGATAACTACACTGTGCCTGACCTGAGCCTGCCTGTAGTCTTGCACCATGGCCAAGTCTTCAGCCAGGTTTTTCAGACCGAGCTGGAGTTCAGGGTCCTCTGTGCTGGAGAAGTCATAGAGCTGAGCCACCAGCAGGTCTGCCTTGTCTCTGAGCTTGGCTGTCTTCCTGGTGTAGGAGGCCAGCAGGGAGCAGATCTCACCCAGGTACTTCTCTGCGTGTTTGACCGTCTGCTCCATGCTCTTAACCTGGACATCCCTGCTCAGACATATCGAGAGAGAATTCGCATTAGGATATGTTTTACTCTTTAACACCCTGGGAATATGTAACTTGTCAATATTCTGGCCAAAGCTCCCCATGTTAGAGAGGGGCTGCTGAGGACGCCTCCATGTTCTCTGTGGATAATGTGAAAAAGAAGTGACTGACCTGGAGAAGAGGCTGTTCATGTTTGCTCTGTTTTCCTCTCCACAGCTCTGCTCTGTTGTTTGCCTCAGCTGATTCTCACCTGCCCCAGGTAACACAAGACTGTTACCATAGAAACACCAACAACAGATGGTGTGTCATAGCTGAGGTGGGGGTGTAGGTGAAGCTGCCACACGATGGCAGCAGAGTGTTATGACCATCTACTTCACTTTAGATCTAATGAGTCATTCTGTCTCTTCCTGTAAAGAATTTAGAAAGTGCTGCAGATTTGCCTTCATCCCCCTGTGCTGTCTTTCTGTACACATACCACAGGAGGCGCCAAAACCCAAAGTCTTCCTCTCAACTCACTGTCAGTGCAGTGGAAGAACCATGCACCAACTGGCTGAACAGACTGAAGTGAAGTACAATACAATAAAAGTGTAGAAATACTCAACTCCAAAACTTTAACAACTACAGTAAAGTACTCGTCATGCAGAATGTAATTCACAATGTACAGGCGGACATTCTGAACCTATTTTTCCTTAGATGACACTGCGGAGTGGCCTGTTAACCTACATTAATACGTCATAAATTATTTGTTGATCATATTTTGTATCATTTATCTGAAAAGTATTGCATCATATTGTTGCCACGCCAGAAAAATAAAAACTACAATCAAACAATGTGTTCGTAGTTTTCTGGTGTGTACGTCGTTACTGCAGCTGTCAGATAAATGATTCAGTGGAGTTGAAATATTAGGGAACATTAAATGTAAATGAATATCAGTCTATATGCTCCAGCACAGTGCTGATGTCCATCAGTGCATGTTTTCCACGCAGTAATAGCTCCACCTTCCGGTGCTTTTGGAGTACTACAAACTAAGATCTACAAACAATGAACCGTCCACATTTAGCTTTGAAATGCAGACCATGGCGTAAATCTGATGTATGACTGACTCCATTTACTCTAAATGCTTCCACCTGTGATGGCCGGTGGCTGTAATGAGTATTATCCTCTCGAAACTAAATCAATAAATCAATAATTGTGGATAAGAGATACAAAAAAATGGCCAAAAAAAGTATAGATAATGAAATACAAGATACAAAAAATAAATGAAATGGCTAAGTCATTAATGTCAAGCTGAGGGAAGGATTTCCCAAAAGAGAACTTGGATGTCTGATTTTCTTCCATGGACAGTGAAGGCAGCAGAAGCCTTGTGCTTTGAGCGTCAACACAACCTTGTGTCTTCAGCGTGCAGACAGACCTGAGGACTGTGGAGGTAAGGACAAACACTTTGATTAACATGACATGAACCTGTGAAGCTGCTCACAGCTTTTATATGATGCCCATGATATATGATATATGATACACCCAGGTACTTCTCTGCGTGTTTGACCGTCTGCTCCATGCTCTGAACCTGGACATCCCTGCTCAGACATATCGAGAGAGAATTGTTTTACTCTTTACTCTTTAACATACTGGGAATATGTAACTTGTCAATATTCTGGCCAAAGCTCCCCATGTTAGAGAGGGGCTGTGTTTTATATGACTTCTTCTACTATGAAGTGAACTTGTGTGCTCAGCAGACAGACATGAGATAAGATATGTTTCCCTGCAGGTCACAGTGACCGCATAGATGAACAGACAGTAAAACATAAAGGTTTTTTCTGACAATAGTTTTTATTTAATAGACAGAAATATTCTTATTTGACAACTTGACTTGTGACTCCAAAACTTGTGATTATTATTAGGAGCAGAGCTGGCAGGTCCCTCCTTGCTGTCAAACAGAAGCTGCTCACTCTGTGGCTTGTTATCTCAGAGCCTGTTGATCTGCAGTCCACTGATTATTTGGAGGTGGTGATGGTGTGTCAGCCTCTCTGCGGCCTCCTCTGCGTCTGTACAAATATAATATCAGCCAGTGAGTCAGCTGCATGGGGACTCCACAGTGACTTCCCATTTACCCTGAAACAAGCTACATTATATACTAATATAACATAATTCCTCTTTTCCATGTCACACTATATAACCTCTATAATCTTACAGGCTGTGTATTGATTTTAGAGTTGTCTTCTTTCCACAGTATTACTCTGTTCCACACTACTATAGCTTTACATCTTATTTAGTCTTGGTGTATCATCTATAATTTTTCTGCTTGGAGTAACTCTCCATGTGAGTCATTAGATAGATAGATGCACTTCTCTCATTTTGTTTATATCACCACCAAATCCACAGGTGTTATTGTCAGCATATTCTATTATATATCATATTCTGTCTGTTTATGTTAAAGAAACATCAACGGCCAGCTTTCTATTATGTCTAGGAAGGCAGCAATAGGTCTCTTGACCCTGGCCACCACAGTGTTGAGATAAACTGACACCTACTGTTCTCAACCAAAGACAAACAACTAATACACAACTAAAGCCCTCTGAGGCAAATGTACTTTGTGACTTTGGGCTATACAAATAAAATTGATTTGATTTGATTTGATTTGAATACCGCTAACCTAAGGATAGAAAATTCCATAACAAACAGGCTGGAGCACTGGTCCACATCCTGGGTGTCCTGACCCACCACTAGGGTCACCACAGTTTCATGGAGGCATCACAAGGCTCTTGTAAGAAAACGTCTTCATTTCTGTGAAGAAAAATGATTTTGGAAATGGTCTTTAACATATTATGTAATAAAAATAGGTATTCTGAAGAGTAATGGGCCGATAGTCCATACAAAATGTATCAAGTCAATGAGCTCTCCCTCCATCACCTCACTGAGCTACAGAAATTCATACAGTGGTATGCAGTGCACTCTATATTTCATCAAAGTGTGCCACACTGCATACAACCTAATAGATATATGAATGTTACATTTAGGTAATAAGTGTGTGAGAGGGTCTTTATGTGTTCAATGTTGTGTGTTCTGGTTCAGTTCTCTCTGTAGGTGTCAGCCATGTGGCGTTGGTACTTCCTGATGTTGTTGACTGGGCATGTAGGCCCAATCACAGGGTACAGTGACGGGGAAGTGAGTGTTGCCTGTGGAGACATGGTTCCTCAGCATGGACATGAGCCCAGCCCAGACCCTCCTCCATACAACATCACTGTGGATAAGTCCACGTACAGTCCAGGCGACAACATCACAGGTAGACTGCGATGCTTGCTGACAGTTTTCCCTGTTGTGACATCATCGCTCCTGTTAGTTGACATCTCCCCTTCCTTTGACTCTTGACCCACAGTGTATTTACAAGTGGCCTCCTCCTACCGCACATTCTTCAAGGGGTTCCTGATTGAAGCTCGGGATGCTGGGAAATTGACCTCTTCAGCAGTGGGGTCCTTCATCCTGACCGACCCACTGGAGTCCCAGCTGCTACTGTGTGGTCACACTCAGGTCTACAGCAGTTTCACATCCTAAACATCACTGATCTCAACAATTATCTCAAGTCTACCAAGAACTAGCTTTAAGGCTAGTCAACCTTCCAATCTTTTCACCGTGTGGTAGTGACACACATTCAGGGGTAGATTCACCTTTTAAACTCTGCTAGGACACAGATATTCTCAAATGAAAGTCCTGTCAGAGGCTGGCTCGATTTTGAAATTAGTATCACCTGAAACTGAATGACCTAACCTAACCATTGGCACCAACCATGTCATGCCAACCATTTTCAGAGGTATCCCTTGACCTCTGACTTCAAGATACCTGAATAACAATGGGTTCTATAGGTACCCACAAGTCTCCCCTTTACAAACATGCCCACTTTAAATGAATCCCATGGAGTTTTGTGAAAAAAACTGCATGTTTCTATAAAGTCTGGAAATCTGAAATTCTTGTTGATTAAAAGAGCTCTATTGTATTCATATTTGAGCGTGTTAGTCCCCACAGGAGACATTTCATTGTAGTGAGATGAAACTCAACCTTGCTGTATAACATTACCTATTGTAACGATCCTCATGAAACTGTACAACCACAAACTAGACTGAGGGTATTTAGAAAATGGATAGTTTTTCTAACTATATTAACAATGAGATGATTTCTAAGTCATTTACTCTACTTTACTGCTCACCATCCAAATGCTGAAATATTTTTTCAGAAGCATTTATTTCATGTGGTATTTTGGAGGGATTTTTGAGCCTTTTTCATGAATCTTTGAGTACTCAAAAATGGTTACATTTTACACCTAATCCATATAACAAATGGTATGAACCCAAATCTACTGCAACAATTAACAAACGAGACATAATGAAGCATGGGAATGGCCACCAAATCCGTCTGACATAATGTACTAAGTATAGTCTCTACAACTTTCACTATTTGAATAGGCACCTGAACTAAACACAATGTTTAATACAGATTTATGACTTGAAAGACAGGTATCTACTATTGACCTGGTATCTCCACATAAAGACTGTTGACTATTAATTTAGCCATCAAAGAACAGGTCATTGCAGCAGGTAATGTTGCTTACCTGTGCTTTGTCAGAGTCTCTGCCATTATTTGAAAAGTGGCGAATTAAAGAATGTATGGTAGCCACAAGCAGGTATTAATACTTATATATACTGTATGTACTTAGTCATACTGATCACCTTCTGACAAACAGTGGTGAAAATGAGTCGGAAATAACCCTTTGGCTGAATAAATATAATATTTGCTTTTGGAATTCTTCTCTTCTCTCTAAGAAAAGGTTTCATGAAAAAATGGAACCAGGTCTAGAAATCTCTCTCTGAGCCCTCTGAACTGTTTACCCTCTTATTGCACATATTTATTACTCACTGTATGTAAGCATGAGTTGAAGCCACAGGTAAGGAGCTCAAAGCCTCAACATGCCACCTAGTATGAATTATGTTTAATGAGCTCGTTCTTTCTGTGTGTGTGTTGTCATCTGCAGGGATCTGGGGTGAGCCACAGGACAAGCACAAAGAAGACTCACGTTCAGGCTGTGTGGGTAGCTCCACAGGACCCTCCACAAAGAGTCCGTTTTCTGTGAGTATGCATCACACTTCAGTTTACTGCCAACATATATACATAGACACAGTCATTGTATTGTGATTCAACAAAAATAATTAACATGGTTGGAGTCACTCCCACATATTAAGGTCTTGTGATACAGGTGTGTGAATGATGAGTAATTACATCACAACACTCCAGTGATTTTACCCACTTTTGTGAAAGTGTGTTTGATTTGTTGTTGCAGTGTGACAGTGGTGCATGAATATAAGGTGTACTGGGTGAGAATTCCAGGTCCTGTGGTGTCTCTCAGAGGAGCGACCGCCGCTCCACCCACTGCTGTTCGTGCTCCAACCACCAGCCCCAGAGCCACAGCAGCCCTGTCCACACCGGTCAGTGTCCCACATCATCACAGAGGACAAAAATAACAAGAGAGAGATTTGAAAATGGCATGTGCATAATATCTATATGTTAATGTGGAGACATTAGAATGAACCAAACAGAGAGCGTGGCAGCTTCTCCCCCTGTCTACACTGCCTTTTAGTATAAAAATGTCATGGAGGTGTAACAGGTCCTGGCCATGAGGCACACTATAAATCTGTCTGGTAAAGAACAGTGAAATGATGAGGCAGGCAGCAGGTAAAATGCTGACCCCTACTTCTGTCATACTGATAACAAAACCATCTCACCTAGGAGACGATGCCCCCTTGTGGCAAGAATCAGGACTCAACTCCCACACATACACCTAAAAAAGTAATTAAAACAAAATACATTACTCTGTCACATCAGCAATAACTAGTTTTTTAAGTAGTGTTTTAATTCAGTTTTTGGCTGTTGATGTGACTAGATGATATTAGTGTAAGCTGTTCTAAATAGTTTACTCAATCTTACTTACATTCTGTATAAAACATCTTTCCTTCTTTCTCCCCCTTCAGCCTCAGAATCTCTGTCCTCCCCTCGGCCCTGCATGCTTATGGAACTTTACAGGCCACTAGCTGCCCTCAGCAAGTTTCCCCAAGAAATATTTTATATTATAATATTTAAAAAAAGAACCTTTTAGTTGAGTTTATTTCTTCTTTTTTTTTCTCGACTTCCTTGTACAAAGAATAGTGCCCACATCAAAACAGTTCATGTCCTTATCTCAGGCATTTCTTCTAAAGTGTCTTCTGTTCACTGACCACACAGTTTAGTGAAGTGCCTTTAATTCTCTGCCTATGTGTCTGCATTCAGGTTCTCTTCCCTGTTGTGGGGAAAATGGCATCAAAGTCCAGTAGCATCAGATCCGCATCCAGAGACAGTATCCGTGTCTAGTTTTTGATACAGCACAGAATATGTGGTCAACATTTGATTGTTTAGCAGAGAGTAGTCCCAAAGGTCAGGTTATAACCAGATCATTGGCATTCAGAATGAGAATGTGAGCTTCATGTCTCATCTGTTCTTCTTCCTCCTCAGTTTAGTTCAGTGGGGTGTAGCCACAATAAATCCTGTCTCAGAGACCCAGCGGGCTGTCACCCAGACTCCGATCCCCACTGCTTCTTCCTGTCCTTCATCACCGACCAAGAAGAATCCAGTGTGATGTTTGAACTTAGTGGGCCTGCTGAAGGTTACGTGTCCTTCGCCCTGTCTCTGGACAAATGGATGGTGAGTTTCATCATGGAATGGACAGGCCTCCCAGGTTTACTCATGTTGATGTTTCATCCAGCTTTTTGCTTGATATCCTAGTATCATACCACTCTGCAGCGTTTTACATCTCTCAGCCTATTTTCTTCATATTCATTCCATAATGGGATAATTCATTTTATTAGTACAGTAACTTCAAGTTGACTTGACTGTAACTATGCAGACTATATTGTTCACTGTGGATGTGCCTTCAACCGCATCGTCTGACCTTCATCAGTGGATGGAGTTTGCTCAGTTGTCATGGAGATGGCTCATGTTATTGCAAATGTGGGGAATAGTACATCAGTGAAACAGCAGGGATTGTAACAGACACCTGCTGCTTGTGAGTTGTGTCCAGATGATAACTCTAGATTTGAGGATGCCCACACATGCACACAGTAGCGCTTGACTTTGCAATGACAGATAGACCAGACAGTTTCAAAATATTTGTTTGCTTTGTGCGTTTGAAGCACATAAGCAATCATACAGTGACAAATAGGATTAAAATTGTACTTTTAGACTAACAAATTGTTTGGAAAAATTGGTAAGTTCGACAAGTCAGAGCCAGAACTGCCTTTCTCCACTCGTCACATTCACCTGCCTTCATCACAATCAGAAGAGACAACTGCAGCAGCATCTTATGTATCATCAAAAGCATCATCCAAAGTCTAAATAATAATAATCCAATATATCCAGAACTCTGCTGTGTCTCTGCTCACAGAGACCGCACAAACCTGTCTACGTTCAAAACACACAACTGTTAATGTGTGATGAATGGTGTGTGTTATTTGTGTTTTTACATCATAGGGGAACGATGATGTCTATCTGTGTGTGAACGATGGAGGCAGCGTTACCATCAGTGCTGCACATGTCACTGGACGAACACACCCTGAACTGGAAACACAGGTACACACACTGATGGTCATCACCACACAGTTCACTGTATGTTTAACATACAGTCAGTCAGTCAGTGTCTCTGTCTCCAGGAGGATCTGTGGGGTCAGGCCTGGAGGGTGGCTGATGGGGTCATTCAGTGTCGTTTCCAGAGAAACATCCTCCTACCTCGGCTGGAGAACAGGTTCAGCTTTAACCACAGCTACTTCCTGTTTCTTGCACATGGTAGATCTCAGCAGGGTAAGACAGCCTTCATGTGTTGATGCACGATCTTTTTAGTGCCACTGGCTGAATGACAAAAAAGAATATTGGCCAGACACCAATACCAATACCAATGGGATCAAGTCGAGTGGACAGAAAAATAGAAACTTTAAGTCTCACTTGACTCTTTGCTCTTTGTTGACAACTGTGAGGCTGTACTAGAGTGTATGGTGGTGCTGTATAATGTTGGAAAACTTACAAACAAATGCAACACCATGAACTGCACTTAATCAGTGGTCATAGCTCAGACACAGAGGACAGGACACACATACCGTATCTATGACACAGGTCTGGTGAGCATTCAATTGTATTTATATGAAACCAGTTTTACTCAGAGCAAGAGTTACTTTTTTAATAACTGACGTTTAATACATACATAATTGTCTACACATGTATCTGATACATGATCAAACGTATTTCTGTAAATCATCACGTCTCCAAACCTGCACTGCTGCAGTGTTTTTCTTATCATGCTTTTCACTGGACCACAACATGTTTCCCTGCCAGATTCATTTGAGGCATGCCAGCCCAACTGGTTAACATGGGTGCTGAAAGGAAGCGGGCTGGGCTGCATGTTTGGGGCGCTTCCGCCTCCTGTGTGTCCCTGCTGTGACAACAAAAAATATGCAAGAAAGCTTTGGATATATTTCAACTTGTAGGCCTGTTCAGTACTGAATTATGATAACACAGTGTGATGCATACTTAGGTAAAAGTAAAAAAAAAAACATTAGTACAAATACAGGCATGGAATTCAGACTTATGACTTAAATACAGTAAGATGAATAGTTGTAATTAATTAAAAGTGTCATGCACTTGAATACCTTTTGACAAGCAATGTCATTAACCACTTACAGTGTTTAATAATGCAGGATGCAGTCTGCCTAAGACTCATACTTAATAGCCAAATAACATTATTTCTTTTTCTTCTTAGATTCTGAGGATTAGTCATTAGTAACTAAGTAAGGACTGATGAGGTTTCATATTTCTGTTTTTCATCTTGAGTTTTCATCTTGAGCCCAGCTTGTGGGTCAGTGTGTGCTGTCTGGGTGTCTGCTGGGTCTGACTCTGCTGTTCATGAGGACATTTTGAACAAGGTTTTGGTTGTTCACACCTCAGGTCATGTGTATTTCAAGTGACGCATTACTTACATGAATCACACCGCTGAGAATAGTGTTGCTTCCTCTTCAGCTACTGCTGGAACACAGTGCTACACTAAGTTGAACATAAATACTCATGTTAAACTTTCTGTGTGTGTAAAGTGACATTTTACACGAGTACATATTGTCACAACTTTGTTCTCCGCAGGTTTAATCCACAGACATGATCAGCAGCCTCTCATTTCCACCACTCAGAAGAGGATCACGGGACATCCAGAAGATCTCTGTGGCTCCCGCTCCCCCCTGCTAATCAAGTTTCATGGTTGGTTGACACTTATGGATCCAGTATAGGATCTGTATAATAATTGTCTAACACTCTATTGGTCCTATTGTAATAGTACAGCACATGTGTCACTGATAATTTCCAGATTTTCATTTTCATTTTTACTCCTAGCAGCCATGCTGTGTGTGTGTACTTGCAGCCTTGTGTGTGCTCACGAATATGTAATAATGGAACCCAAAAGAGTTACTCAATATGAATTAGAATATGAATTTTTTTTTTTTAATTAATTATCTAAGGAGATGTTGCTCAGTCATGTGACTGTAGAATTAAGTCATAAATCTCAGGTGTTCCTGTGGTCTGTCCTGTCAGGTGTGTTGATGCTGACTGCTTGGATGTGGACGGTGAGCACGGCCGTTTTCATTGCTCGCCACTACAAACACTTGTGGCCTGACACAACTCTGCTGGGACAAAGCCTGTGGTTTCAGGTGAGAGCCCCAATATACAGTATCTGTTACTGCAGCATTAAGGTCTTCCAATATATATATAAAAAAAGATTTAGTTTTCTCTCTCTACCTCTGATTGATGTTGTGGAATTGTGATGTAGTCTTCATCAAGTATTTAAATAGTCCACCTCCCTCTCTCTCTCTCCTTCTGTCTGTAGCTCCATCGAACCATGATGGTCTTGGCTGTAGTCCTAACTGGTGTGGCCTTCAGCCTGCCTTTCATATATAGAAGGGGATGGAGCAAGGTATGTGTGTGTGTGTGTGTGTGTGTGTGTTCTGGTACCCCCTCCATGCTTGTCCACCTGTCCCTCCATCTGTCTAACAGGCTCTTGGCATCGCTAAAGCTTTTGCTCTGTGTCTCTTTGTCAGTCCCACACACACATCTCCACGACAACCCATTGTGTCATCATGGCTTGTTCTTGTGTTGCTGGACCTCAGACTGTGTGTGAGTGTGTATTAGTTGAAACTTAAAAAAAAAACACATTGTAAAACAAGAAACTACACTTTGTAGCAGCAGAGCTTTTCTGCTGGAACAAGGAAACCCCCTTGACCCCCTGCTCTCCTGTGGATCTTCTCTCAGACCAAAATGTCTGCAACACGATTATTATTTTCTAAGAGATAGATTGAAGTATTCTCCAGGTAATGTGCAACATTTGGAAGTATGCAGAATATGTAAATGTGCAAGATATTTATCAAACAGAGTAAAACAAAATTTGTTAAATAAAATGTGTGCTTTAATGTAACGCACTGAGTCAGTAGACGTTAAGTTAGAAGGGCCCCGGGTCTTGTTGATGAGGCCAGTTACAGTTAGCTTGTGTGAGGTTCTGGTCCTGACGTGAGGGGTACTACTGCACAGTGAGGGTAGTTTTGTAGTCGAGTGCACAGAGGTTCTAACATCAGCATGCTAACATGCTAACATGCTGGTGTTCAGCAGGTAGCCTATAATGTTTACCATGTTCATCATCTGAGCTCAGCCAAGCTATTTGTTCATTAGTCCTAACACGTTGTACAGCAGAGGCTGATGGGAATGTGTGTAGTTACTAAGATGTAAGGGTGTTTTTACATGTTTATTTCTTTGTCTGTGACAGTGTTATAAGATATGTTTTATCATGATAAACTCTCTTTCTCTGGAGGAAACTGTTCCTGTATTTCAGCTGCTCCTGCTGTGAACTAGCTTGTAGCTAACACTGTTGTGCATGTGTGTTCCTCAAGCTTCCCTGTAGTGTGTGTGTGTGTGTGTGTGTGTGTGTGTGTGTGTGAATGACTCAGCTGTGTCAGCTTACATGCTGTGCTGTTCTGTGGTGTGAGTGGCACAGCGTTGAATCCATCCATAATTTTCCTTCATCCTGACTCAGCAGAGACGCTGAGCTTTCAGGCAGCAACAGAATCTGTCTGCAGCTTTTCACTGGTCTGACTGCTTCATCATGAAGGTGATGAAAGGGTGTCAGAGACCTACACTGCCTCCTGTGAACAGAAACACAGCATGAATACAAACTTTGACTAATCCCAGTTATAGAAGCATGTACATTTCTGTCATGTTTTGAGATATTATTTGTCATATATTTGACTGATTTACACATCTTGTCATGTATGTGATGAAACAGCACCAAGATAAAAAATTTTGTTTTAAACATCCCTTTAAAATTTAAATTAGGGTTCTTTAAAATCAGGAAAAAAAAATACACTGTCAAAATATTTCATCCCAAAACTAAATTCTTTTTACAGCTTTCATCAAATGGAAATATTCTAGATGAAGTCAACAATGTAAATCCACTCTAACAATATCATATCTAGTTTATATCTTGTGTCACACCTTCCTATAACTCCCAAAAAATAATAAAAGAAATAAAAAGCAGGGAGAAAATTCAGATTCTACTAGACGAGATACATCCAAGAAAGCTTAACGGGAATTTACAGAAGAGCAGACAATGAAAGTGCAAACAAATCCAGTGGCAGCTTCATCCTTGCTGTTTGATAACTAGACAGTTTCATACGTTTCATAGTTTTGTTCCTGACCTTGTTGACAGTAGTTTAAGGTGGCCTCTAGGGGTCTGTCTTTCCTCATGACATACCATCAGTGCGTCCTGGCTGACTTGAGCACCAATAAATCATAAACTGACATTCCAGCCAGAAACAAACTGTGTGTGGTGACAGGAGAGTTCAGTTTTCCATGTTTCAGTGTGTGTCTAGTGTCTACTTGTATTAATGATTGCTGCTTTTCACCAACCATAGCTAACCATGTCTAAAGAGCCATGAAGGATATGGAAGGAAACACACTTGTTAATGATGTAGTCGCTGTCCTGCTGTCTGTGGAGCTCAGGCTTTAGTGTCATGGGATCGCTGAGACTGTTATTAAGCGGAGCTGCTGACATGCAGAGTTAAGTGCTTCTGACCACAATTCGCTAACTTCACTCAGACTCTGATCCCGTCTCCTCTGTCATGTCTCGTCTCTGATGATGGTGTGACACTGTGTGATGTTCGCACACCACCTGCTGCTTGTCCTTGTCCTCACGGAGCTCTTTCAACTCGTTAGATCTAAAAAAGTCTTCCCATCCACTGGATAAGTGGCCTTGGTTCACTCTGATTTGAATCATATCCAGCCAGAAAATATCAGAGCTGCAAAACTGCTACAATTCAATAAACCTGCTCTAATCTCGGCACCGCCATCAATTTAAGTCCATAGCTCAGAATTCTATTGCTGCTGTTTCCATCCTGTCCATGAAAGCTCACAGGGAACACATTTGTTACATGAGATAATATATTATGTACATACATGTATTTACATTAAATATTTAATTTCAATATTGTCAGTTTTGAAATTTGTTGATGTCTTTTAGTCACATTATTTTTGTTCCAAATCTAATATTGTTCTACTTCTACTACTGTACTATCTTTCTTCTTGTATTTATTTATCTCATAATCCACTCTGCTTCAACTTTGACCTTCTGCACTGCAGTTGTGTGCATGAAGTTTATTGGAAGACATTTTAGGTATGTTTACTGTCAGTATAGATAATCTGGATGAACTTTGGCTTGTCTGAAATTAGGAAAATAGTCTCAATAAATTCAAGTCATTCTTAAGGCAGCAGCAGAAGTGATTGTAATTTAACAGTAGGAGCTTTCGTGAACGTGTTTGTTGGAACTTTCATGCAGATTATTACCAGAGAGCACTCTGCTATTTAAAGCAACATGTCTGTGACTGCAGCTCCTTTCCCTCTGAGTCTGTCGTCTTCTCTGTCCTCTTAGCGTGCAGGCTCACACCCTTACATCGGCTGCACTGTCATGGCTCTGTCTGTCATCCAGCCAATTATGGCAATTTTCAGGCCGGCCCCAGAATCCCCCAGGTGAGACCTCAAACCAGATTTTAATAACTCCATGACTTCCTCATAACTGTTTCAGATAAGTGGATTTCATCCTTTTTCAGTCGATCGAGAAGCAGCATGAGCATTTTTAAATTCATCCACATTAGCTGAAATCATACCTTGTCCTGTCTCTTTGCATCTGCAGGAGGTTCATCTTCAGCTGGATGCACTTTGCAGCAGGAACCGTTTGCCAGATACTCGCTGGTAAGACGCGTGATTGGAAAATATATTTTCTTGAGAATTTGCATGTGATTGCTGCTATTCAAAATAAGGATGATGACATGAGGATGCTGCTGAGGCTGGAGTTATTCTACATCATCATTCTGTCAACAGCTGCCATGCAAAGACCAAAGCTAGCATTGCATTAGTCCACCTCTCAATACTTTCTGACTTCCCATCTGCGTCTCTCAGTGGCAGATTGATCCATTTTATGTGAGTTTTAATATAACAATGGAGTTCTATGGCACAGAGGAAGAAGATATAGCAGAGTAGGTGTTTGCAGGATACAGTTGTTGGGATTTGTTGACAATAAGAAAAATATAGTATATAACCAGACTTATCTTTTAAACCAAAAAGGCTCATTCTATATGTAAATGAAAATGTGCAGAGTGCAGCACAATGATCTAAGTGTTCTCTCCCTCCCAGCGGCGTGTGTGTTCCTGGGTGTTGCTCAGCAGGCGCTGTTGTTACCCAGCCCCTGGTCTCCTGCAGTGCTGATTGGATGGCTGCTGTGGATTGTGCTGGCAGACCTGCTTCTGTTAATCCACTCCTACACACTCAGAAGTCGAGGTACTACAGGCCAGTGTTGGTGCAAATGAAATGTCTGATAGTCGTCAGACAGAATTACATTTTGACAAACTCAATGTCAAAGATCTGTGTGGACCCCTCTGTCCAAACACCCTGATCAGCCACTGCTAGTATGGTCCTTCACTTTCTTCCCGTCCATGAACACTACCACCTGTGTTCATTGAATACATCCATGCCACCAGTGCACTCTCAATACATGCTTTTAATTTTCTCTCCTGTTAGCTGTGGATTAGTTCCTAATGCCTCGAGTAAACAGTTGTTTCAATTAGTGATGAGTGCTGCTGCCTGCAGCAACTAAATCAATAGTTCTGTTCCAACGCATTATGACTAAAGCCAAAAATGATTATGGTGTGCGTGCGCGTGTGGATGTATCAGAGGTGGGTGTATCTATGTGGGTGTCTGAGTGAGAATGCTAAGTACCTTGGAAATGTCAACCCTCTGTACTAGTCTTTTAATGACAGACCTCATATGAACTCTTCCCTCCTTAAAGAGGACAGCAGAGGACTGTGTTCTTTCACTGTGCAGCATTATGATGTAGTCATATATCTGACTGAATACTGCCTGTGTGTCCGCAGGAAACAGGAACAGTGACGACAAAGAGAACATTTTGTTTGCTCAGTCAGAGAGGCAGCAGCATGGAGAGGTGAGATTTGCACACTTCACATTCTAATTTTGTTTTATTGTTGCTTTTTTTTTAATTATTATTATTTTTTTACTCTCTTTCTCTTTTTATTGACTTTTCAAAAATGATTTCTTTCAGATTTCCAAAGTCAAGAGGGTGGTGTTACTGGTGTTCCTAACAGGAAATACAGGCTTTCTGGCTGCATTTATAAAAGCTATTATAAGTGTGTAATTATCACAAATGATCATTTAATCAAATGTTTGAAATGTTTATATTTCTGTTACTTCTTTCACTCATTATGTTACTTTTAGAGCATCATACTTTTTCAGCCCTAGTGTATCATACTATAGTGTCTATGCAGTGTATGGAGATCTGCTCTAATGTAGTTAAGATGGTTTGTGCAATGGGTTGTATTAGCCCAGTTAATTCTGTTTCTGTTTCTAGTTTCAGAAAACTCTTATTTTGTACCATCGTCCATCAATCCTATCACTCATCTATCACCAATATCAGGTCAAACCTTCGGGACACATTTGTGATAAATGATGATCATAATCATGATAAAAATACACTAGTACTAGCTATGAATGTTCTTGATCCCAGAGGATCTAAGAGGAAAGTTTCTCTCTGCTGCCAACTCAGGCTAAAATGCCATCAGGCAGACCATGTTCATGCATCAAAAACAAAAAAAGCTCACACACAATCTTTAAACATCTTTTATTGTTGCACGCACTAATCTCTTAAATACTTGCATGATAAGTACAAGGTGAAAAGCCCCTATGGCATTTAGTCATAAAGAGCCAAATAAAGCACCAGAAGCTTTTCACGGTGTTTGAACATCAGCAAGCAATCCTTGAGATTTGTAAGCTATACTTTAACAATGAAGCATACAAACATGAAATTTCAAACATTGCTGTAAGGTCAAGAAAGTACCAAGCTCTTTAGAAGCTGCTTTTCAGAGTAGCTGGAAATATCACTGCTTTGTAAATAATGAGAAACATTTGGTTATTGAAATCTTATATTTATTTATTATTATTATTAAAGTCTGTCTGTGCCGTGCTGCTGTTGTCACGGTCTCCGGGCTAGCTGCCGTTAGCTCTACTTTACACTGTCACGTTAGCACGGGAGCTAACGGTGGCTAACGTCTTTAGCTTGTTGTCAGGAGCCGTTCACCGTCCTCACCGGGCTCAGACTGACCGACACAGGCTCACTCATCCCCGGGACGTGTGGGCCGTGATCAGGCCGGCGGTGTGCTGTGTTTGCGGGCATAAACCGAAGCTTTAATCAGATCCCTGCGTGCTGGAAACTCTTCAAACTGCACGGTCAACTACAGCTTCACCGGCTGTCAGCCTGGTTGTTCCTCTAGCTGAGTCAAACCACTGATTGATATCAACTCAGATTCAATCAACCAATCTGATTCACTGTCTCCAGCTTCATCATCAGGCTTTGCTCTTATATCAGAAAGTGTAATAATCCCAGGAGGAATGAGTTATACTCCAATAACATACACAAACAAACAAAAACAACACATGAACCATCTAGTACGAACAAACATCTATATTAAGGTGTATAAAAGATCAAATTTTACAGTTAAATATTAAGTGTCACACCTGCAAAAGTGATTGAACAAGTTTGGTCAGACAGGGTTTCCAAGGGTGCTTGAATCCTTGAAATGCCTTTGAATTTCAATGCAGTGGTTTGCCAAGGTTGTGAAAGGCTTAATCAGGGTTCCACGGGTGCTTGAATTCCTTTGAAATGCTTGAATTTTCAATTCAGTGTTTTCAAGGTTGCGAAAATGCTTGAATCATGGTTACCCACGGGTGCTTGAATTCCCTTGAAATGCTTGAAGTTCATTCAGTGTTTTCAAGGGTTGAAATGCTTGAATCAGGGTTCCCACGGGGCTTGAATTTCCCTTGAAAATGCTTATTTCAATTCAGTGTTTCAAGGTTGTGAAAATGCTGAATTTTGTGAGTGCTTGAAATGCTTGAAATTTGTGTGATGTCTATTTGTCATGTTTTGCGCTATGAGGGGGGAAAAGGGG